>NC_141615.1:22249934-22257434 GCF_047967505.1 Dipteris shenzhenensis
CTGGCAGGATACTCTCTATGAAATAGCATCTGTTTATGCCTCACAAACTTCTGCGACTAGAGCTCAAATGTGGGCCTCCCTCAAACAATACCCATGGCTTTCCAATGCTTTTTTGTGTGGAGACTTTAACAATTCGCCTGCCTCCCAAGACAATACTACTCATCGCTCTCACATGATCCCCACTGAGTCCCGACATTGGGAAGATATGCTCTCATCTCTGCATGCAGAAGATCTATGGCTCTCAACAAGGGACACAGATATGGGTTATACAACTCATTACTGGGCTCGACTTGACAGATGGTATTTGCTGCATGCTCAGCAGTATGCTGATTTTACATGTACATTGCGGATTGATCACTCCCTCCTGCTATCTGATCATTCTCCAGTATGCTTGACATTATCAATAGCACGTCTGACAGATGATATGCCGTTTTTTGGTCATCGCCTGCTCCATGTTAATAGTGCCTACTTGCTTCATCAACAATTTCAGAGATGGTGAGAGTGGCTGTCCGTCCCCTCCTCTTACATGCTCAGGAGGATATGGATTTTGCTTGGATCAGTCTTGCTCATCGCTTACAGGCTGTTATTCAAGACTACGGACGGAGTTACATGGAAAACCTTCGGCTCAAGATAAAATGGGCTCAATCCCACAAGCAGCAAATGGATGCAATCAGTTCTCATAGGCAGCTTACTTCTTCTGAACAGGATTCTTGTGCTTATGCGGTTCATATCATCCATCAAAATGATCTTCGCAAATTAAAGAAGTGGCAAATCCGAGCTCGTATGAAACCCCTTTTGGATAAGGGCTGCTCCTCCAAAGCCTTTTTTAAAAGTCTCCATGCGGATAGGCGAAAGGAGGATATTTCAGGATCAAGAAAGCTGATGGCACCTGGACCACTTCCAAATCAGACTTGGAATTGCAATGTTCTAGTCATTTTCAGCATCTCCTTTCTTCTCAACCTGATCATTTGATGCAAGTAAATGCAGCCAGGTCTCAATTCCTTATGCATGTTCAGCCCATAGTATCTCGGGAACAGGCCCATGCATTGGAGCAGCCTTTTATGCTTAGTGAACTGGAAGATGCTTTGAGTCATCTACGCAAAAGCAGCTCCCCTGGTTGGGATGGACTGACTGTTGAATTCTTCCGTGCATTTTGGGGTGATCTCAAGAACACTCTCCTTCTAATGATCAATCATGCTTGGGCAGAACAATCTCTTCCTCCATCCTGGAAACATGGCCTAGTAAAATTGATTCCCAAAAAAAGGTTGTGTGAGACGATGGCTGATTGGCGGCCTATATCCCTCATGCCTGTCATTTACAAACTCATTGCTAAAATGATTGTCCTCAGGGTTCGCTTCCTCTTGCAAGCAGGACTTCATCCTAGGCAGTATGGGTTTGTCCCCAGAAGGCAGATCACTGACAATATCTCCAATGCCTTGCTTGCGATTGAGTATGCCAAATATTCTAAACAAGATGTTCTCATTCTGCAAGTAGACATTGCGAAAGCTTTTGATACTGTCCATTGGGATTTCATCTCTCAAACTATGCAAAAATTGGGATTTGGCCCTCGGCTCGTCCACATCATTTACTGGCTTTATTCTCACGCCACGGCACAGTGCTTGCTTGGTGGTGGGTTGTCAAGAACCTGGACTATGACTCGCTCAGTGAGACAGGGTTGCCCTCTTAGTTCCTTACTGTATGCCATTGCTACCCATCCGTTACTCTTGCATATGGACTATCTGGCAGATACAGGACAGCTTCATGGCTTGCAAATTCCAGGGGCACAGTCTTTTCTTGCACAGGCCTATGCTGATGATTCATACTTCATGCCAAGGAATTCTCAAAGTGATCTTTCTCGTTTGATGCATACACTGAATGATTTTGGCATAGCTGCTGGACTGCATATCAATTTTCAGAAATCAAAACTTCTAGCTTTGAAAGAAGCTGATTGGCATGCACTTTTTTGGCCAGGCCACATTATCTCTTCCCTTACTATTGTCAGACATCTTGGATACCCCATTGGCTGGAATATTACTCCGCAACAACAGCTCAAATGGGTGCTTCAAAAGATCAACAAGAAGCTGGAATACTGGCATTTGTCCACTTGGCCTCTACATGTTCGACTCCGGATAGTACAGTCCATCATTATGGCATATGTGCAATTTTATTTGCCTCTTCTTCCTTGGTCTTTCAAGCAATTGGCTTCCTATATGTCCCAAGCTATGGAGATATTTTGGAAAAGCAAATCTCATAAAAAAGCTTTGCGACTACTACCTATGCAGTCTATTTGTTCACCCAAGACTCATGGGGGGGTGAATATTCTCAATCTCCAGGTTCATATGTTGGCAAGAAAGAGCACTATGATTGCTGATTTTTTTCAGCAAAAACAACCATGGGCTATTATGTTAGCAGCTATGTGTGGAAACATGGCTTCCCATGCATATGGGCATTGGATTACAGATCACTGGGAAGCAGTTTTGTCTTCCTTTCAGGGGAAAATTCCTGGTTGCCCTGTTTCTACTGCTTTTCTTCATGATTGGAAGAGAATTCTTTCATATGCAAAATGGACAGGTGCTTCCTCTCATCATGGTAATTCTTTTCGATTGGAAAGCATCCATTGGAGCAAGGTGTTTGCATCGCCTCTCGCTTTACAGGCACCTATCAAAGCATATAATCTCATGAAATTGGGCATAAGATTTGTTGGTGATGTTGTGGATCAACAAGGCTATACACTTTCATTTCCACAAGCTTGCAGGACATTCTCCTTGGGTCTGCATCATAGATCCATTTGGAGAACACTTTCAACTATGTTGCAGCCATTTGTTCCGGTTCCTCCACTGTTTGCACAGGACAGATTAATGGACTGGAATTTAACTTCCATACCTCCTGCTACCCATACGCTCTCAATACACAATCTGACCTCCTCGAAGGTTTACAGATTTCTTCTTCCCCAGCCATGGATTGACAAGCATGCCAACACTCTTTGGAATTTGGATAGGCCTTTATCTTGGTGGCAATCCCGACTCATGAAAATCTGGAAAGCCAAATTGCCATTGAAACAGAGGCTTTTCTTTTGGAGATGTATAGTGGGAGCCTTTTCCATTGGGGTGAAATTGGCAGCACGCCGCATTGCTTCTCCTTTCTGCCCCCGTTGCTCTCATCCCCGCGAGACAGTTCCTCACTTATTATGGTTTTGCCCGCACTCTCGCACATTGATCACTCATGTTTCTCATTTACTGCGGCTTCGGTTCCCTTCTATCAGATTTGGGAAACTTTTCTGAATGTTTGGATGCCTCTCATCTCACATGTCTCCATTACTCCTTTTCTTTCATTGGACTCGCTTTTGGGTATTATGGACCATTTGGACACAGAGACTGCATTCTAGGATGGGTCAACAGTTTCCTCAGGCATATATTTTCTTCAGAATGTCCCTCAAGCAATCCTTACATGACAGTCTTGCTGCAAGGGATTTGGATGCTACTAGCCTTGAAGTGTTCTCTACTTGTTTTTGAGTTCTTCTATTGGGCTCTCTTTCGGAGTTCTTTGCTAGTGTGTGGGAGACTTCCCATATTGTAAATTTATGAGGATATAAATACAATGGATTTTACCAAAAAAAAAAGTGTGTGTGTATGTATGTATATATGTGTGTATATATATATATATGTATGTATATATGTGTGTGTATATATATATATGTATATATATGTATATATATATATATATATGTATGTATGTATATGTGTATATATATATATGTATATGTATATATATGTGTGTGTGTGTGTGTGTGTGTGTGTGTACTGATCATCCCGCTCCAACCCTGCGTGTGTGTGCGTCGCTATCTTTTCCTTTCTCCATAACCTTACTTTGTGCATCCGTACACTTCCGTACATCGCAAACAGATCGTCTTCCGTCAACATCATCCTCTCTGCGCCATCCTTGTCCGTACGCCTGTACGGTCACCGTACGGCGACCGTACGTCTGTCATACGTTTCCGTACAAATCGAGCCCTACCGTATAATCTGAATCTTCTTTGGGGATTTTCTTTTCGCCTTTCTTCCCTAGCTGGTCTTCTGCCAACTCCTACCTATCCCTTTGCTCTCTCCTTACTAGTCACACAATTCCTCTTCTCTCTTGTGGGCTTCTTCTGATTTTCCTTTGGGACTGTTTTTTTGGCTTTCGCCACCTTCTTACAGGTACTTCATCCTCAAGCTCCTTTTCTTACCAAGTCATGGCAGCGTATTCATATGAGAAAACATTTCAAAAGGAGCGCTCGGCTCCCTGCAAGAAGCAAAAGCAGGTTGAGGGTCAGCATGACCCAATGCATGATACACTTGAGGCTCAATTAGTGTATGATGTAATGCATGAAGGATTTGCAGATACGAGAAAAGACTGGAAAGAATCGGTTCCCTCAGTTGGCCTTATGGTTGAGGTCGATGAAATTGTGGATCCAGTCAGAGAGTATGCCAAGAATGCAGTTATATTATTCTTTCCAGGCCGGATGCCACCTGCTGCAGAGATAGGCAATTGGCTGACACGCACTTTGGCTGGCTCTTTTGTTCGTAAAGTACACTATGCAGCCAGGGGCTTTTTCGAGGTTATCATGGTGGATGAGATCCACAGACAAATGCTTTTGGAACATTCACCTCTTTTTTTTGGACAGCAAATGGTGCATGTCTTGCCATGGTCTGCCACAAGGGACTTTCAGGCTTTAATCAGACACAGATGCCCAGTCTGGGTTGAAGTCGTTGATTTCCCCCAATGCATGGCCTCACTTTTGCCTAAAATTGCAGCCTCTTTAGGTAAAGTGGTCTGCCCACCACGGCCAAATGGCAATTCAAACAGATTTTGCATTCTCTGGGATACTGATCATCCCACACCGGACTCTTATTCAGTCACGGTGAACAATGTGAACATGGGGAGTGCATTTTATAAACTCAAATGGGGTTTATTTGCAGGGGCCTGTTTTGAATGCAAAAAGTTTGGACACATGGCTTCACAGTGTCCACTGAACCCACATAAAATGCCTCATGTCACCTTGCCGGTACACATGCCTACTAAAGATCCTCCTACTCCAGTTGCCAACAAAAATAAAAGCAGTAGACGGCATCCTGGAAGTCAGGAAAAAGGCAAAGATTCAGTAGTTACCAATATGAATCTCACTTCACATTCACATCCTGCTACTCAATCCATGCCCAAAGGAAAGCAACCTTCAACTGATGGCTGGCAGAGCCCAAGAAAAGTTATTTCTGCTCGAAGAATTCCACCCCCCCGCACTTGGAATGGTGCATCTTCTAGCGGAAACACCCCAGAGATCAATACAGGAATTGGGATTACATGGGCTGCAGTAACAGCCAGCAGAACACTCTTCCCTGAAGAAGAGGTTGCTGCCTTGCTGTCTACTTCTCAGGCGACTACTTCTTCTCAGGGGCGAGGCCTCGACCCTGAGATAGAAATGCAAGGCTGACCTCATACTTTTTGCTGCTGTACATAGTTGTTACATTACTATAAATATCTGTATATATGACTGCTCACATCACATGTTTTACACTCAATGTCCAGGGTATATGTGACAGTAGGAAATGGAAATCTATGTGGCTGTACATCAACAGATTTCAGCCTGACATAGTGGCATTACAAGAGCACAACCAACATATTTATGCAGGCAAGACAGGACACTTCTGTGGGTATGACATTTTCTATGCTGGGGAGCACTCTTTCTCAGGGGTTGTCCTTCTGATCAAACATGAGCTTCAACCAGTCATTGCATTAAATGACAACAAAGGTAGATGGCTTGTTCTCCAATGCATTATTAGAGGAGAGGTGTTTGAATTTGCTTCAGTTTATGCACCTCAGTCATCTCGAGACAGAACTGTAATTTGGGATGCTATGCAACAATACCCGTGGAGATATCATGCCTACATATGTGGGGATTTCAATAATGCTCCACAACAAGGAGACAACACTTCCAGCCACGATCATATGTTATCTCCTGAAAGGCATGCATGGTCTCAACTACTTTTGCATTTAAATCTGGTTGACCTTTGGAAGGAATTGCAGCCTTTGTCACCGGGCTACACTTTTCAACATAATGCTCTTTCCGCTTATCAGGCAAGACTAGATCGTTGGTATAGTGTCGCTCCCCAACAAAATGGGGATCTCGCATGCAAAATGTGGATTGATTATGCCTTTGTGCATTCAGACCATGCACCACTATGGCTGCGTTTATCTTTTCATAAGATGCCAGAAGATAGATTGCCACAAAGGCGACATCTAATCATCAACAATAGTTATTTGCAACATGTTGAATTCAAGGCAATGGTTACTGAAGCAGCTCATTGTCTTTCCTCTAGCAGCTATCTTCATGCTGATGATGCCTGGGCTTCTTTTATTTCTAAAATGCAAATGGTGATCAGAGCTTATGGCAAGTCTTACATGAGGACTCTGAGGGAAACCATTACTCAGGCCAAGTCTACTTGTCAAGACCTCACTGAACTCAGTCATCATCGTTCGTTGTCCATGCATGAGCAAACCACACTATGTCAGGCTAGACATTGTCTTAAATTAAATGATCACAGGAAACTGGCAAAATGGGAAACTAGAGCAAGACAAAGAGCCTTCACAGATAAAGGTTGCTCTTCCAAAGAATTTTTCAAAAGTTTGCATCAGAGGAGAATCAAAACAGAAATTTGCCGAGTGCTTATGCTCGATGGATCATGGACTACTTCACGGTCACAGCTTGCCTCTGTTTGTGTGCATCACTTCTCCCAGCAATTTGGCTCTGCAGCTCCGCCCTCGCAACAGGTTTTGCTTGCACGGAATTTACTGTTGCAAAATGTTTCTCCAATAATTTCCTCTACTCAAGCTTTGGAATTGGAGGAACCCTTTACTGAGAGCGAACTGTCAGATGCAATCAAATCATGTGGCAGATGGAAATCCCCCGGATGGGATGGTTTAACAGTCGAGTTTTTTCTAGCATACTGGCCTATTTTGAAGCATCCATTACTATATATGGTGAATGCTGCATGGCAACATCAGAAAATGCCAGACACATGGAAGAGAGGTCTTGTTAAACTCCTTTCTAAAAAACAAATTTGTGAGTCTTTGGCAGACTGGAGACCTATCACTCTTATGCCGGTAATTTACAAAGTCACTACCAAAATGATTGTTGCTCGGCTAAAGGGGTTTTTACATGATGGGTTGCATCCTTATCACCGATAACATTGCCAATGCCTACATTGGAATTGAATATGCCAAATACACACAGCAGGATGTTTTGTTATTGCAAGTTGATATTGCCAAAGCTTTTGATACAGTTCAGTGGGATTTCATTTCATCGACTATGCAGGCTTTGGGTTTTGGCACAAAAATGCAGCAACTCATTAATTGGCTATATCAAGATAGTGAAGCTGCCTGTATACTTTCAGGAGATATTTCTCCATCCTGGACTCTTGCTTGCTCTGTCAGACAAGGATGTCCACTGAGTGCTTTACTTTTTGC
>NC_141615.1:22872434-22922983 GCF_047967505.1 Dipteris shenzhenensis
AGGAGAGAATATGCTAAAGGAAGTCAAGAAGGAATTTCTCCTTCATTGCAGATTCCAGCCCATTGATGGTCAACATTGGGCTTATGCTTGTAATCAGATCGCAAGGGAAGCAAAGGAGGGCAAAAGACTCACTCCAGAACAATTTGTAAAGATAAGCTCATTCCATTATTATCTTGCAACAATCTGTATATTCAAGCATGAGATCAAGTATTTGATTGAGTCCGAAAGACTTAATCATTATGTCCATGGAAAGTGTAAGATATCCTCAACATCAGAGGTCTTACAGAAGGCAAGGGTGATATGGACAACATTTGGTTCTCCAAATCCCGATTTGAAGTGAAAGGTCACAAAAGCAAATGTCGACACACTCACAAACTTTTATACTTCTTTGAGTGCAGTTGTGCCTAGGGGAACCCAAGAGCGGGAAGAAAGTATGACAAGCCTCAAGGTGGTGAGGGACAGATATGCCGACTACACTTCTATCATATTTCTTCCTGTTGAAGTGTTCAATGAGATGCTTGAAACGTGCATTGCTTGTGAGCGTGGACAGCTGACCTATGAAGCTCCTTTGTTTATCTCCGACAAGTCAAAGGTAATGGATAAGAAGGAGTTGACGGCAAGGATGTGGAGGCCTGTAAAGTACTTACCTGATAAGTATGCATCCATGGCAGCACAAAAAATTTTAAAGAAAGAATGGTTTTTTGGAAAAAAAGACAAAGACCACTGCATGGAAGAATGCATCAATGTACAGGTGAGGCGCGATGCAGTGCATAGTGCCATCAAGTATTTGCTGTCAGAGAAACAAATTCCACTTACTCATTGTAACATTGACTATAATGTGGTGAAGCATATAGCTTCTTTGTCAACACCCAAGGTAAAGCTATGGGCAAACAGGTGGATTAAAAAGGATGAAGATGGGTCGGAAATAGTAACCTCTTATATGAGAAAAGAGATCCCACAACAGGTGGTTGCATATGTGGAAAGATTAATCAGCGAGATAAGAATGCCGACAGATATGCACCAAAGCTTTCAATTCAATGTAGAGGTTACGGCAAAGTCTGGAAAGCTTGTCAACTTCAGGGGAGTCTCAGAAGATGACTTCTTCAAGAATGAGTCAGCATGGGATAAGCCACAACTATTCTTTATCAATGAAGTTTCTAGCGATGATATCCATAACTTCATTGATAGAATAGTATATACCACCATTAGCAAAGTGGCGATTTGCAACATTGTCATATTTGTTGATAAAAAAGACAAAGAAGCCATGCAGGTTACTCTAGAGCGAGCATATTCATCAGATTTGAAGATCTATAGTGGTGTTTATGTAGCAAAGAGAGGCAAGAGAGAATGTGGCATAGCGATTCAAACTCTTGAATCATTCTTTCTGTGTATGCGGAGTCCCAACCCTAATCACTCCTTACAAAAGAACATAAGAGGGAATTCAAATAAGTTGAGATTGATGCTAGAAGAGCAAGATATTACCAGGTCCATACATTATAAAAAAAGCAACTATGGAAGTCCTACAAAAAGTGGGAGTCTCTTGCTTACCATGATGGAGAATTCACTGCCGGCAGGTTGGGAGGTCACCTTGTGTAGGATGGGATATTTATTTGAGGATCTCCTAAGAAAAGGCAACTCCACAAATATTATTGAAAATAAGCATTTCATGGCCTATTTCCAGCTTCAAGCAGATCTAACCACAGGCTATGAAAAAGAGATAGACCACAAGGACACCGACGACATGGATGATTACCTTGAAGATCATAATGTCCCAGTTGTTGATGATGAAAAGATGGACTTACATGACCCGTTCACAGAGAGGTTGGTGGATGAAGACAAACATGATGATGCCTTCTTTGATAATTATGGCTCACAGGGTTATGAAAAAAGGCCACTATGACAATACTTAGTGGTATGAACTCTCTATTTCTCAACTAAATACAATTTTTTAAATAAGATTTAAATTTAAAGATAATGAATCTAATCTCTCATATTTGTTTACAGGCAATAGAGGGAGAAGAAATGGATGAAGTCAATACAGAGGCACTCCCTTCTACTTCAACAATGCAACCACCTCTAAATTTGATTGAAAAATCAAATTTAGCTACATTGGATAAAATGGAGAGCTCATTTGAAGTTAGGATCGTTTTGAAACGAGAACCTCAGTATTTAAGCTTTGGTAGAGAGGAGGTTTCAATCCTCTCCAATCCTTTAAAAGAGGTTAATGACAATGTTATCTTGGCCATTCTCAGGTAATGTTTATTTATTTATTGCTACTTCAATAAGCTAACATTTGTTTATTTATTCACAATTCAGTTATATATCAGTTTCCTAGTGCAGAATGCAAATCAATTCTATGAGCTAATGTTTGTTTATTTCTTGGTGCAGTGTAGTTATTTCTCAGCTTCCTAGTACAGTGCAGCATCGTGTCTACATGCTCGATGCTCTCCTTTCTTCTATTCTTAGCTCTCCTCAAAAGACTATAGAAGATGTTTGTACCTGGTTAAGCCCTTTGAATTTAGATGGGGTGCGAGTCATCTTAATGCCTTATCATGAGGCGTAAGTATCAACTCTAACCTTATTTTTACTATTTCTTTGGCAAGTTTGTGTAAAACAATAATCATTTTTATTCTGGTCGTGTAGCTCACATTGGAGTCTGATCTTCTGGGACCTTGAACTCAACCATTTATGGTTTGTGAATTCAATAGAAGGCTATCATGCCAACTCCCCAAGGTAATTATTCTCTTAATATTTTTGATACTTTCTTATTTTGTATCTTATGATCATGACATATCAATATATTTCATATGTCATGCTGGACAGTGCTGCATATCGGCTAGTATCTGCTGTCAGAACAACCACGGAGCAACAAGATCAAGTAGAATTCAAAAGACGTCTGCCAGTGGAGCAAAAAGATGGACACAACTGTGGGTGGAGAGTTGCCTACAACTGCATGTTGTTTCTTAGAGAGATTTTTGATTTGGAGTTACCAGTCAAAATGGAATCATATACAGAAGCTAATCTGCTAGCATTTCGGGCTGAGAGTATTCAGCATCTAATTACTACCATTGAGAAACAACATGAAAATATGACTACATTGCAGCATGTATAAAACCTTATCTTTATACTTGTATGCTTGTTCCAGCCTTTAATTGGGATGTGTAAATCTCATAACTTTTTTATATTTTCTTCCAAGAGGAGAAGAGACTGAGTCTAATGAAAGCATGCTATCTTTATACTTTTATGATTATTAAACCATTAATTTTATTTGGGATGTGTAAATCTCATAACTTGTCTAATGAAAGCATGCTATCTTTATACTTCTATGATTATTTAAACCATTATTTTTATTTGGGATGTGTAAATCTCATAACTTTTTAAATTTTTCATCCAAGAGGAGGAGAGACTCACTCTAATGAAAGCGTGTATAAAACCTTTTTAAGTTTTTGCTCCAAGCAGAGGAGAGACTTACACTAATGAAAGCATGTATGAAACCTTATCTGCTTGTTTAAGCCTTTATTTGGGATGTGTACATCACATAAATTTTTTATATTTTTATGGCAGAAGGAGGATGTGGAGGACATAGCAAGTGAAGAAGAATACGATGTAGACTACTCCCTCAATAAGATGAGTCATAAAAATATGAATCTATTGGAGCAGATTGGAAGTTCATTCACTGCTATGTTGTTAATTCGACAACAACCTCATTTTTTTGAATTTGGTGAAGAAGAGATTTCAATCCTCTTGAATCCTAAGAATGAGGTTAATGTCAAAGTCATTACAACCATCCTCAGGTTTGATGCAGCCTTTTCCTTGGCTTTATACTTTGCTTATTTTGATTAAACCCAAGAAGCTAATACTTTTTTTTAAATATAGTAATGTTATAGCAAATTTTCCGCAAAATATACAAAGCGTTTCATATATGCTCGATCCTCGTATTTCGAAAGTGCTTAGCAACAAAGAAGAAACCATAGAGAATGTTTGCAAGTGGTTGAAGCACGTTCCTATGAATGACGCACGAGTTATTTTTACAGCATATTATGAGAAGTAAGCATCAAACCCTACTTGTTTTTTCTATTGCATTGCTAGAATTGTCTCAAACACAGTAATTATTCTTTATTGACCCCTGCATTTGATTAGAAATGCTTCAAGACATTTTAAGTGATCTCTTTTGTAAATTCAGTGGAAGCACAATGAAGCAAGAGAAGGAAAAAGGGGTGAAGCCTAGTAGTGCCAAAGAAAAGGGGAAATGGATGTGTTAGAGTAAGTATAGACTACACTTGTTGTCACTTCTTGACATGTAGATTGATATGCAATGCACATATTCACTATTGTTATATGTTTTGATATGCAGATCAGCTCGGAAATTAGTAGATGCTATCGACATAGTAATGGGGCAATGTGACTTGGCACAACAAATAGAGTATATAACATGTCAGGTATCACATCAAGAGAATAGCCACATCTATAATTGTGGATGGAGGGTGGGCTACAATTGCTTTTTGGTACTTGGTCAAATTTTTGAGATACAAAATGACACCACACTATCAACATATACGGATTTGCATCTCTATGCATTTATAACATGTACCATTCGAGCAATCATTGATTGTGAAATGAATGCCATCAAAGAGTCAAAGAGGATAGAAGACCTCAACTCTACAAACATGGCTTCATTAAAAGAATTGGGAAGCTCTTTTAATGTTAGGGTTATGATTCAACATAGACCTCAGTATCTTGAATTTGGGGGAGAGGAGATTTCAATTCTCTCTAGAGCTTCAAATGAGGTCAATAACAACGTTATGATGGCCATTCTCAGTTTTGATACAAACTTTTTCTCTACTTGATAATTCAATATTTTGATTAAATCTAATAAGCTAATATTCATTTATTTGTTGGTGCAGTATAGTTATCTCACGATTTGGTAGAGTCGTACAAAATCATGTGTATATGTTGGATTCCCTCCTTTCTCCTATACTTAGCGATAGCAGAAAGACAATAGTCGATGTTTGTAAATTATTACAGCCTTTACATTTACATGGCGTGCGAGTCCTATTATGGCATATCATGAGATGTAAGTATCATGGCAACCTTTATTTTCATCTTATACTGGCAACATTGTGTTAAATAATAAGGGTTCTTAATTATTCGTGTAGGGAACATTGGAGTCTGGTGGTTTGGAACCTTGAAGACAACTATTGTTGGTTTGTTAACTTGATTGTAGGCTTTCATGGCTCAGTGCAAACGTAAGTATTCTATTAATCTGTTGTTACTTCTATATTATGTACCTTATGTGATAGACATACTAAGTTTTTTTAATATGTCACGATGTCGAACAGGTCGATTGAGAAGTTGGTGTCTGCTATCAGAGAAACAGGACAGTACAAAGACTCGGTAGACTTCCAAAAGCATTTAGTAGTAGAGCAGGAAGATGGGCATAGTTGTGGGTGGAGAGTTGCCTACAACTGCATGTTGATTTTCAAAGAAATTTTCTCACTTAAGCCACAAATCTCATCGGAAGACTCTTTGGAGCTCAAATATTCAGAGGAAGATATACAATTGTTTAGGGCTGAAATCATTCGAGACCTAATTGCTGCCATTAGAATACAACATGCAACTCAAGCAATATCAGAGCTTCTCTTTAAGGAAGAGGAGACTGAGTCTACTATGAAAGCACTGCACACTACAGAAGAAGTAGAGACCCAATGTACACCTACAGCACCACAACCTCCACTGGAAGCATCAGAAGAGTTGCCACTACCTCCACTTGCATTTAAGGAAGAGGATACTGAGTCTACTCCGAAAGCACTACATACTATAGAAGAAGTAGAGACCGAGTGTATATCTGAAGAGTTGCCACAGTCTCCACTAGAAGCATCACAAGAGTTGTGATGCATGTATGATGTTGTGTTTGTAGTTTTTGTTGATTATACACCAATTTGTGACTTATTACTTAAGTGGCATAATCATGATATTTATATAATTTCTTTATGCACACAATTTTATGATATGAATGTGTGGTGATGTGATTATTTGGAAATAAATCCTTGTGTGATGAGAATTTTGATATGAATATGTGATGATGTAATATTTGTAATATAATTATTTCATGCACACAATTTTATGATATGAATGTGTGATGATGTGATTATTTGGAAATAAATCCTTGTGTGATGAGAATTTTGATATGAATATGTGATGATGTAATATTTGTCATATATTTCTTCATGCACACAATTTTATGATATGAATGTGTGATGATGTGATTATTTGGAAATAAATCCTTGTGTGATGAGAATTTTATTCAGTTGGACAGTCTCCACTCACTTAAAGTAGAGCATTCAATCTCCACTCGCTTTATTCCAACCCTTATCCTTATCATAGTGAACACATCGTGCCTCTCACTTTATTCCAACCCTTATCCTTATCGTAGTGAACACATCGTGCCTTAGTGCACTTGTATTCTTCCATCCTAGTCCTTCCACAAACACTCTCTTATTTCTTACATCCTAGTCCTTCTGAGTAACTTGTATTCTTCTATCCTAGTCCTTCCGCAAACACTCTCAGAGTCTTCTTTCATCCATCCTGATAACCAAGTATTCTTTTATCCTAGTTCTTCCACAAACACTCTCTTCTTTCATCCATCCTAGTGCTTCTCATTAACTTGTATTCTTCTTGTATTCTTTTATCCTAGTCCTTCCGTAAACACTCTCAGAGTCTTCTTTCATCCATCCTGATAACCAAGTATTCTTCTATCCTAGTTCTTCCACAAACACTCTCTTCTTTCATCCATCCTAGTGCTTCTCATTAACTTGTATTCTTCTTGTATTCTTCTATCCTAGTCCTTCCGCGAGCACTCTCAGAGTCTTCTTTCATCCATCCTGATAACCAAGTATTCTTCTATCCTAGTTCTTCCCTAGTTCTTCCGCAGACACTCTCTTCTTTCTTGCATCCTAGTCCATCTCCCTTTCTTTATCATCTCCCCACCCATGGATGTCCTTGGCATTGTCGAAGACGTGGAGTTCGGAATTAACAATCTCAAAGAATGGATTGCTGACCAAGGAGCACAGTGAGAGGCCAGAATTCGACAAGGTTCTCCTTTGACACACATGGAGAGAGAGGAATTTGCTGCACAAAGGCACGCAGAGAGGGAGGAGACTCTCAAGATAGCAGACAGTGAAAGACTTCTAAGACGTATGATAAAAGCACGACAAGATCTATTAGACTTCTTAAGTAACCTGCGTTATCGCAGCTCTCGTCATGGGCGATTTGATGCGGATGTTGAGAGAACAATAAGAGCCTCTGAGAGAAATTATAAAGAAACAATTTGTGATTGCTTAAATTTCTTTTTCGCATGTAATTATGTTGAGGATACAGCTGTGGAGGCAGTGAAAGATTGGGTTGTTGAGAAGATAAGAGAGACCAATGATGAGATCTTCTAGACTAAGCTAAATAAGAGAGACTGTATTAAGGTGTTTTTTGACACCATATGGCTTTGTATTAAGGTGTTTTTTGACACCATATGACTTTGAGTAATATGATCTACTTCTTGTACAAATGTGATGTTAAGATGATGTTAAGAGAGACTGTATTAAGGTGTTTTTTGACACCATATGGCTTTGAGTAATATGATCTACTTCTTTACAAATGTGATGTGCTCTTTTTGAAATGTACTCTAGTTTTCATAACATGTCACGCCATTTTTTCTAATTTGATTTTTTAAAATCTTACTTTTTTGTCTCTTTTAACAATGTGATGTACTCTATTTTTAACATCTCACGTCATTTTTTCTAATTTGATTTTTTAAAATCTTCCTTTTTGACTCAATGTTTTGTTTTATAAGAGCCTCTTTTTTTGAAATGTTTTATCCAAAATTATCTCACAAAATGAGTTTGGACAGTGCAAGAGTCCAAAATTAATGAAATAGGTGTTTAAGGGCTACATAAACCGACTACAAAATGCGTATTTTTCATGAAGGTACATATGTCAAAGTGTTTTTTGATTTTATCTCAATATATATAACTGTTGTTGTAGCTAATTGAATTTTTCTTTTGTGATGTAGATAGATATACGTTCAAATCAAGCTTGAGTAGGTACATACTAGAACGAGATCCATTTGGACCACCAAAGTTACCTGTCCCTATCAACAAAGTGATCTGGATAAAAAATGTTGCTTTCGAGGTGCATGAGTCAACCATTACAGGTGCTAGCTTGGGCTTGTTTGTGCATGGCTCCATCAAAAGAGGGACTACTATTCTCCATTATGGAGGTGACAAGTACTCCTACAGAGACTGGAAGAAATTATGTAGAGTTCATCCAAGGCTAAAGAAGTACTCTATCCAAGAGGACCCTACTGTCCCTATGAAGGATATGGTGCATATTGTTGGTGATGTTCAATATGGCAATGTGGCAGGATTTATTAACAGCAATAGAAATACCAATGTAAAGCCAAATGTTTGTTATGTATTTTCCCCTGATGTTCCACCTTGGTATGACCCCATGATAAACATAGATATTGCAGAATATGGTCACATTTGTATTGAATCCATAGATGATATACATGCAGGAGAGGAGCTATTTGCAGACTATGAGTTTTGAATAACAACATTGTATTTCTTTATACAATCATTACTTATGGGAATTACTACTTTCTTGCCAACTATGTAAATTGGTGCGTAATTGTTGTGTGTGAATAATATGCAAACATGTTCATAACTACATTCATAATGTATTTTGAAGGAGTATCTCTCATGCCATTCTTTCTGATGCCATTCTCTTTGGGGCTAGAAATTGAGAGTTTCTTTGGAATCATGATTTATTTCAGGGATTTCAATGGTGTATCAACAAGTTGTTATGTTTTCATCCTAAAATGTACTTTTTTACTTTGCAATGAGTAATCAACATGATATGTAAAGTTATCATTTTACAATAATGCTAGTCAGTCTAAACATTGAAAGTGCACAATAAATGATTGTCATTGCCACCTAAATTACATCAAATGCTTGTCATTGCCCATTGATTTTCCATCAACTACATATCTTGCATACATTCTCCTCAACTACATATCTTGATTTTCCATCAACTACATATCTTACTAAGTTAAAGAGCCTGTGCATTTTCATTGCAATACTCATGGTTAGTAATTGCACTCTACATTTTTTAAACGGTGTTTTGGAGATTTTCAAATGAGAATGCTCACACCAAAAGCGAGTCTCAATATCAATGGAAATTCCAGAGACTCGCTATTATGAAGGTGTTTTTGAACATCACTATGGCTCACGAGATGAATCTAACCAAATGGGTTTCAAAGTTTATTATTTTGTTGATGATAACGTAGTTTAGACACTGATATTCTATTTATTATTTGAGAATGTAGTTGATATTTCACACTTCATGAATGGCTATCTAGTCTATTTTCACATATTTCTCCTGTTTTTTCATTGAGGGGAGCTACAATTTCTTCCAAAACTGCCATTCTGGAAATTGGGTTTTTCCCGAATTGGGAATTGGAAATGGCATTGAGAAGCCTAAACTCACATGCTCATTCTTCTATGTAGTGATCACTGTCTCCGCTGTGTAGAGATCATATGGAATTGTGTCAATCTCTGTGGAAAATGCCACCAGTGGAGAATGGTAGTGGTGCCAATCTCATAACATGACTTGCAAACATGCACAAGGAATCCTAAACTCACATGTGCATTCTTCTATGTAGAGATCACTGTCTCCATTGTGTAGAGATCATATGGAATTGTGTCAATCTATGAGTTCATCAAACTCACATGTGGATTGGAATCGGACACCATTCTCCTATGATCATTGGAATACCCCTCCTAGAATAGTAGGGTGAACATTTGTACAAGTGGAGAATGGCAGTGGTGCCAATCTCTTATTAGGCCCTAAGAAATGGCATTGAGAAGCCTAAACTCACATGCTCATTCTTCTATGTAGTGATCACTGTCTCCGCTGTGTAGAGATCATATGGAATTGTATCAATCTCTTATTAGGCCTTGGAATGTCAATCTATAGGTTTAGTTTGTCTAGACAACCACTAATGGAGAATGGCAGTGATGCCAAACTCATGGTGGCACCTACATAATGATACTGAGATCATCAGAATCACATGTGGATTGGAATCGGACACCACTCTCCTATGATCATTGGAATACCCCTCCTAGAATAGTAGGGTAAACATTTGTGCAAGAGAATGTTAGTGGTGCCAATCTCTTATTAGGCCCTAAGAAATGCAATTGAGAAGCCACTCACATGTGCATTCTTCTATGTAGTGGTCACTATCTCCGCTGTGTAGAGATCATATGGAACTGTGTTAATCTCTGTGGAGAATGCCAACAGTGGAGAATGGTAGTGGTGCCAATCTCATACCATGACTTGAAAACATGCACAAGGAATCATAAACTCACATGTGGATTGGCAGTTTTGCCATTATAGAATGCCACCAGTGGAGAATGGCAGTGGTGCACAAGGAATCCTAAACTCAATGTGCATTCTTTTATGTAGTGATCCCTGTCTCCGCTGTGTAGAGATCATATGGAATTGTGTCAATCTCTGAGATCATCAAACTCACATGTGGATTGGAATCAGACACCACTCTCCTATGATCACTGGAATACCCCTCCTAGAATAGTAGGGTAAACATTTATACAAGTGAAGAATGGTAGTGGTGCCAATCTCTTATTAGGCCCTAAGAAATGTCATTGAGAAGCCTAAACTTCCATGTGCAGAGATCATATGGAATTGTGCCAATCTCTGTGGAGAATGCCACCAGTGGAGAATGGTAGTGGTGCCAATCTCATACCATGACCTGAAAACATGCACAAGGAATCCTAAACTCACATGTGCATTGGCACTTTTGCCATTATCCTACTGCCATTCTCCGCTAGTAGTTGAGAGTTTCTTTGGAATCATGATTTATTTCAGGGATTTCAATGGTGTATCAACAAGTTGTTATGTTTTCATCCTAAAGTGTACTTTTTTACTTTGCAATGAGTAATCAACATGACATGTAAAGTTATCGTTTTACAATAATGCTAGTTAGTCCAAACATTGAAAGTGCACAATAAATGATTGTCATTGCCACCTAAATTACATCAAATGCCTGTCATTGCCCATTGATTTTCCATCAACTACATATCTTGCATTCATTCTCCTCAACTACATATCTTGATTTTCCATCAACTACATATCTTACTAAGTTAAAGAGCCTGTGCATTTTCATTGCAATACTCATGGTTATTAATTACACTCTACATTTTTCATAGAACTTGTCAAGGTTCATATAGATGATTACCCTATAGATAAGCTGACGAAGAGTCTACCTAGTTAGCAGTTTGAGTATTGTCGTGTAGACCTTAACCCTGGTAATGTACAATACTCAAACACATATATATATGGATGACATAGAAAATTAGGGTGTTCTTCACTCACCAAAACTTGTGTGGCACTCTCTTCTGGCTCTCCCTCTCTCTCACCTTCTTCCATTCCACTTCCGTTGTTGAGATCTCTCACTCTTTGTACAGCCTTTATGTGTTTAACACTCATTCATATGCTATTGAAAGAATCAAATATCTTCTTTCAAAAATGAGTGTAGGAATGCAAATTCTTCGAAATTCCCTTATACAATTGAACGAATTAAATATATTCATTAAAAAGTAAGCGTAAGAAAGAAAAATATTTAACATTCCTTTACATACAATTGAAAGAGTAAAATATATTCATTAAAAAGTAGGCATAAGAATGCAAATTGTTAAACATTCATTCACATGCAATTGAAGAATTAAATATCTTCATTCAAAAGTAAGTGTAAGAATACAAATTGTTAAACATTCATTCACATACAATTGAAAGAATAAATATATTCATTCGAAAGTAAGCAAAAAAATGCAGATTGTTAAAGATTCATTCACATAGAATTGAAAGAAAAATATATTCATTGAAAAGAAAATGTAAGCATGCAAATCTTACAAAATACTGTTAATTAAACATTCTTTACATACTATTGAAAGGATCAAATATAGTCCATTCAAATCAAGAATGCAAATTTTTGCACAAGTGTAACATTCATTATCTGACAAATGAATGAATAAAATATATTATTTTAAAAGTAAGATTAAGAGTGCAAACTCAT
Organism: Dipteris shenzhenensis; assembly: GCF_047967505.1. NCBI lineage: Eukaryota > Viridiplantae > Streptophyta > Polypodiopsida > Gleicheniales > Dipteridaceae > Dipteris > Dipteris shenzhenensis. Next base: position 22,884,577 of record NC_141615.1, read on the forward strand.
CCATAGCATTTGCATATTCTTTTCATTTTATAACTTATTACATAGGATTTATTCACACAAAATGTTTTTACACAAGAAATAAAAGTAATATTATACAAAACAAACAATCATATTTTCTACAATTAGTACTACATTCAACTCATACAACACGTGAAAAACTCAAAATACATATAAGAGGTCTTAATATATAAAGCAAGAGATCCTAGGAAGTCAAACAAATAGAATTACAAATGACAATTTACACAAAAGATCTTATTAAGAACTCAAATAAATGAAAAACCAAGTTCCTTATTCTTTTAAACCCTGGAAGTTGCTTTAGAAATTCAAAAGGCCTTCCTTGTTTTATTTTCCTCCTTTGATCTCTTGTGCTCAGATAGAGAACCAAGGGTGAGATGAGTAGAGTGCAGTAAATTGCTAGTCTATATAGCAGTGGTTGTTCTTATTATAAGATACATGCAAACAAGTTATTCATACACATACCATCTGATGAAGTATCAAAATTTGCAAAAATTGTGATGTGGAAGCACTTTTTTTTCTTCATTATTTCTTGATGTGGAAGCATTCCTCTGCTTGTATTTTTTCATTTTGAACTTAAAATTCCAATCTTTCCACTTAGAGTGGGTTTATCTATTAATTACTTGAGCTCGAGCTCCTCACACCCATCTTAGATGAGTCCATAGTATAGGTGGTTGCTTTCATGGATCAACTCTACTCTACTTAGTAAGTTATATCTATGGTTTCCCTCAAGAGGTCAAGAAACACGTCCCCTTTCATTGACCATTCTACACCGCCTTGTGTAACACATATTCCTATAAAAGTGAAGCATCCTTGCTTGCACCATGACATCATCTCACATTAGAGAGGACGATGAGAATGAGAGATGAGGTTATACGTTCTGGAAATAGGGATGAGATCGTCCCTCATACATGTTTAGGAAAAAAGAGTTACTAAGTCACAGCCAACTAGTAGGGTTGATACCCCAATAAGAGCATCCTACTAGTAGGGTCGATACCCCTTCTCATCTTCAACTTTTGACATGGTTTGCTAGCCTCATCAATACTCATACTCATAGCAAGTTTTTGATAAAGCTTGCTAGTAGAGCAAGTAGCCCTAGGGAGGACCTCTCAGGCTTCCCTATCTTGTGATGGCTACCAAACTCCCAGGTTTCCATATGAGGATCACTATACAAGACCGTATTAGATAATTCGGGAAAAACCCAATTCCCAGAATGGCAGTTTGGAAGAAATTGTAGCTCCCCTCAATGAAAAAACAGGAGAAATATGTAAAAATAGACCAGATAGCCATTCATGAAGTGTGAAATATCAACTACATTCTCAAATAATAAATAGAATATCAATGTCTAAACTACGTTATCATCAAAAAAATAATAAACTTTGAAACCCATTTGAGTTAGATTCATCTCGTGAGCCATAGTGATGTTCAAAAACACCTTCATAATAGCGAGTCTCTGGAATTTCCATTGATATTGAGACTCGCTTTTGTTGTGAGCATTCTCATTTGAAAATCTCCAAAACACCTTTTGTCCTCAAGTACCTTCCTAATACATGACAATACTCAAACCGCTGACTAGGTAGACTCTTTGTTAGCTTATCTGTAGGGTTATCAGTTGTATGAACTTTGAAAAGTTCTATGTGCTTGTCCTCAAGTACCTTCTGGATAAAATTGTACCTGACCTCAATGTGTTTGGTCTTTGCATGAAAAACCAAATTTCGTACTAGTTGAATATAGCACTCATGGAATCACTATGCAATGTTGGTACACCTGTATGAATCCCCAAATCTCCCACTAGCTAATCAAGCCATATAGCCTCCTTACAACTCTTTATGGTTGCAACATACTTGGCCTCTGTGGTAGACAAAGCAATGCCTTTTTGTGCATGAGACATCCATGACACTGCACGACCTGTGAGGGTGCACACATAACCAGAAGTGGATCTCTTGCTATCCACATGCCCTGCATAGTTTGAATCTGTGTACCCAAGTACACACATCTCTCCTCTGCCAAAGCAGATGCACATCTCCTTGGTACCCTTTATGTACCTCATGATGCACTTAATTTCCTCCCAATGTCTCTTTCTTGGACAATGTCTCTTTCTTGGATTAGCCATATACCGGCTAACAACTCCCACTGCAAATGCAATGTCTGGTCTAGTAGCTATCATAGCATACGTAAGACTCCCAACCACTGATGCATAAGGAACTATAGCCATCATGGCCCTCTCCTTAGTTTCAGATATGGAGGCAATGGAGTTCATGCTAAGGGGGGCTCCTAAAGTTCTTCCTGAGTAAGATTAGCATGATGGCGACTCAAAGCTAAACTCCATGGGTTAGATTCTAGCTTGGAGTCACCATCATGCTGATCTTACTTAGGAAGAACTTTAGGAGCCCCCCTTAGCTATTTCTCACCTTCAAGCGAAGTTCTATTAGGTTGCTGCTCCAAGACTGGTTTTTTCACAAACAAATAATCAAGCATAACTTTTCGACGTTTGCTTGGATTACTTCAAAGAACAAAGAAATTTTGTTCCTTAGAAGCTAAGCTACATTTTTCCCTTATGGGTCAAAGTCATATTCTGTTTCGTTTGTGCACTATCAGCATCGCAAATAATGGGGGGTTCGAGCAGTCTATCATTTTTTCAATGAGTGACAGAAAATTAGAAAAGCAACTTTCCTATGGTGCAACAGTAGCACCTCAATAGCATCAGCTTTCTCCCATTTTTCTTTTCCCATGGCTTTCTCAAAAGAAGTGGGTTCTAGTTCATGTATCACTTTGACCATATAGGCATAGTGAATGGCTGTAAATCCATCATATTTCAGCCTATCCAAACGATACCTAGCTCTGGTAGACCTGTGCAAAATAGGCTCACTACCAGGTGCTCTCAAAACATCCCTTGTCTTCCTTACTCCGAGTGTAACAACAAAAGGAATACCCAACTCATCATCAAGGCTCTGTTCTGAGCAAATGGTCCATATGATAAATAGGCCTCAAGGGCCCAAGAATCAACTGTCGCCTTCCAAACTTTTGGCATACTTTAGAACTTTGACACCATTCATATACATCCTTATGGAGGCATGACCAAAAGTAAGAATTCTCCTAGCTGTGGTTGCTGAAGCAAAATGACCAGACCACCATTCATGACACATTTCTAGGATTCTCCTAGGCTCCGTGGGATGGACCACCCGACAGAGCAGCTTATCTTTTACCAATTTATAAAGAATGCCATCAACAATAGTATAGGGACAAGCCCTCCTTACTAATTTCTACTTCTATTGTGGAGTTAACCCTCGAAGAAACATGCCTTCTTCCACATATTGTTGAACATCTTGTAGTTCTAGCCATCCAGTGTCTACCAAGAAACCACCCCTTGGTTTTGTACTACAATGGCTTGAGTAGCTAACTCATCTGACCTTTTATTTTCTTTTCTATTTATATGAACAAACTTGCAAAAATTAAATTGACTACATAATGCCATACACTTTTGATTAAGCTCCTTCAAATGAGGACTTCTTGTCTTGTAATGCCCTTGAATTTGCTTTATAATAAGCCGAGAATCTCCTCTTACTTCCAATTCTTTAACTTGATTTTGAAGACAACCCTCCAAACTAAGAACCAAAGCATTATACTCAGCTACATTGTTAGTTGTGATACTTGGAAGCTCTTGTCCTCTTACCCACACCTCTTGACCTTCAAAATTCATCAAGACTATCCCCCCGGCTGCTTGTTGGCATGGACTAAAAACCCCATCAAAATACAAAACAAAAGCTGTTGGTGGTGTATCCCTTTTATCTTTAATGTTCTCCTTACATTTCTTTTCTTCTCCTAGATCCTCCCGTCCTATGAGAAAATCTGCCATAGTGGACCTAGTGGTATTTTCAAGGGAGAAGAAGAGGTTTCATACATACAAGAGGGAGTAGAAGCTCCAAGACTACTCATAGAGAGAGAATAAGCTAGAGAGAGATGGACTCAAGAGTCTACATAAGAGAATATCTACAAAAGGGAGAGGAGGCTCATGGAAGAGGCTTGAGAAGACTAGAGCTACAGTAACATGAGGCCTAATGGTGGAAGAGATGTTGAACAAGGGAGAGGAGGGCTCCTTTTATAGAGATTTTGTCACCCTCCTTCACCCATCTACAATTGCTGCCTATAGATTCCTTTCCCCATCTATCACATAAGCCCATATGTCACCATCCATGTCCTTTTTGGCTACTCTTGCCATGTGTCACATCAAAAGATGCTCAAGACTCTTAAAATATTGAGAAATTCAAGAGTCTCCCCACATGGAGTCCATTGGGACCCTCTCTTTTCCATATGTCCACATCCTCCTTATTCCACATAGGAATTCTAGAAGGATTCTTCTTGACTCCACACTCCTCCACATGCCTTCCACATGCTTGGCATGTGGCCTCTCTTATATTATTGGAACACATGGACATGAGCCCACCTCTTTATATGAGTCACTCTTCCAATGCCAAAACACTTATCAAACATAGAGAAAACACTTATCATAGAGAAAACAATGCCAATTCCAAATAAAAAAATATCGAATTTTGGCATCACAATAGCACTAACACATATAGAGTGCTATAAAGGAAAGGGTTAGATGCCCTAACCCTAACCCTAAATGGGTTTGTATATATTCTACATTTTCAACTATATCTAGTGTACAGTTAGTCATTTGTGGTGTGCTCTCTAGTTGTGCCCTCTCTCCTCATCTCCACTCTTCTCCTCTTCCCTCTTCATATTTTGTCATGGTATGAGAGCTCCCTTGCCTTCCACTGAGGCATCGAGATCATCATGTGAGAGATTGAGAGATCGAGTGATTGAGAGCTTCTTGGGTGTTGTTGTGAGAGTTCATTTCTTCTCTTCCGTGAGAGAAAATTTCTGTCCATTCATTTGAGAAATTTTGTGCATTACATTGTGAGGACACTAGGAAAAAAGGGAGCTCATTTTGGGGCCCTATAAGAAATTCGCTATTTTCTCTTTTATCTCTCTTCTAAAATGTGGAAAAAGCAATAAAATACGGATATCTATCAGTTTAGGACCACAGGTGTGTTAGTCCAAGGAGGAATAAAAAAGTCCTTTCAAATAATTGAGAAGACACTGCATTAAACTCTCCATATAGATTCTCTCTCCATATAGATCCCGCATCTCTTTCGATGATGGCCTCTCATAAAGAACCCATCACTCCATCACTAATCCATTTGTTTTCAAATATTTGAATGGTTACTGTGAAAGATTAGATGAGTTTTATAAAAAGCAAACAAGATGAAGAACAAACCCTCACGAAATGGCTGCGTGCAACCATGCTGTTGAAGAAGAACCTCAAAAAAAGAGACTACACCATTTACATATTGATTTAAAAGAAAAATATGTGCCGCTATAGAAAAGAGGAAAGGTTCCACTTGTGAATGCTGAGCAAAAGGAAAATAGGAGAAGAGCAGGCTCCCAACATATCAACTTATGGTGCGAAAGACAAATTTACCCAAAATGTCCATTGAGAAATTCGAGCCCTCCATTTTCTAATCCAACAATGCTATTGAGGTTTTTGGGTGACAGGAACAATGGAATGTATGGATACATTTCGACTCAATATTCAATTGCGAAAATGTACGAGAGATTGTATGTCCGAGAAAGAATGGAGGACCAAGAAATGTCGATAAATTCAGACTTGAAAGAGCAGCTGCTGTAAAGGGAAATCGAAGAGCATTCAAAGACAAAGAATGAGCTATGGAGAGCAAGAATGAAGAGAACCATTCATGGAGAGAGACAACGAACAAGAGAATTCAAAACATTGCAAAGTTGAAAGCTGGCACTAAAGGATGTAAGCACAAAGTACAAAAAGGAAGGTAAGAGTACATCTTATTTAGCCATTGTATTTGTATGTATGTGTCTGTCTTGCAAGAAAATCTGTAATATTGCAAAGTTTACTTGTTGTAGGGAAATTTTAGAACCTAAGAAAGAAAACATGGATCCTAATTTAATTCCTATCAAACAAATGAAGGGTTTAGTCTCCACTATTGTTGCGAAGTACATGATGGAGGAAAAGAAGTTTAAGAAGATAAAACGTGAAGTGCTTCAAGACTTTGTATCGGAAAGTAAAGCTGATGTTACAAAAATTGAAGAGGCTCTTGATGTGAGTGGAGTGAGCAGAAAGGGATATGCTTCAATATTTAGAGTTGTGTCATCAACATTCAAATATTAATAGATAAAATGTGTGTTGTTATTAACACCAGCATAAGTGTGGAAGGAACGAGGTCATCTCTCGGTCATCTCAACCAAGAAATTGATAAGTTTATTGGACAGTACTTTCATATCGAAAGTGTATATGAAAGTGAAAAGGGAAGCACTACATATAATGCTTGGAGTAATACTTTTGTAGATCTTGAACAATTGGAGAGACTTATGGTGGTTGAGTTCTACAGTATCACATTTGAGGAATGTAAAGGAGTTTTAAAGTTTGTTTGTGAAGCTCAATGAGAGTGAAATTGTCAAGGGAAAAAAGATAGAGAGAGTTTCTATCACTTTGATGAATCGATCACTTGATCAATAGATCACAAAGTCCAACTCAAAGTACTTCAGTGTCTAATTGGAAAGGCACGTATGTTGGTTGGGTGCATTTCTATGAATAATTTTGCAATCTTTGACCAAGGAGCATGGCCTTCAAAAATATGGGGAATCCATTTGCTTAGTAGAGAAACATTCTGGGTACAATCTCAGGGAGAACAAGTCCACTAGAGCTCTTAGGAGCCTTCATTGGCTCCCATGGAATATAATGCATGTGCCTCCTTCCATTGTGCTATGCCCAAAGGAAGGCTCTAAAGAGCCACTCAACCTCGAGCCATTGGGAGATGTTGAAATGCCAGATTGAGATCGTGTAAATGGTTGCAGCACCAGATAGCACATGTTGCACAATCAGGGTTTGAGCATTCTAGCTCAACGTAATGCTCAACCACCTCTTAAGCTTGGCCTTGAGATTATCAAGGAACCAATTGAACTGCTACCTCATGGTCAGGTCAAGACCTAGGGGTGCTCCGAGATATCGAATCACCTGCCCTCGGGGGATGACACTAACTCCTAGCTCTTGAAGTCAAGTAGGAATGAGGTCCTAACTTGTGTGCAACAGAAGGGTTTTAGCCCAGCTACATTCCCAAATCCATGCAAAACACTTCAATCACATGGAGAATATTACTTACAATTTCATGGTCTTCTTGAACAAAGGCAAGAGTGTCATCCGTGAACATCTGGCAATAAAAATAATTATCCAATGGAAATTGAACTCCCTTCAGATGACCTGCTTCTTGTTCCCTTTTAATCTTGGTGAGTAGAGAGACCGTGGCTGGAGCGAAAAGGGGGTAGCTAGTGGGCAACCTTGCCTTACCAACCTTTTTAACTCAAATTGGCTGACGGCACCACCATTGAGGTAGAGAACTATGCTGGCATTACCGAACAGGGTTGTGACCTTCTAAATGAAGCCCTTCCCAAAACCCAACCGCAATAGCTTGGATAAAATACCATCTTAATCTATCATAAGACTTGTCAAGTTCAACCCCGAAGGCCAAGATACTTTGGTTGGTGTCACTTGCGATGTCAATAGGTGGAAGCCATGTTCAGGATATTCTCAAAGATGTCCCTTCCTCTCACAAACGCATTCTGTTCTCACAATCAATGACTGTGTTGCAAATATCTCTTATCTGCAAAGCCAAGGCTTTTGCAATGATCTTGTAAGAGGTATTGAGCATGGTAATTGGCCTCCAATCGCTAACCTTAAGACGGTCCTCACGTTTGGGGAAGAGATTCATCAGGCCAACATTTACATCCTCAAATAGCATACCCTTGGAGTAAGCCGTGCTCACCATGTTGGTGAGGTCATCTCCAATTACGGCCCAGAATGCTCAGTAAAACTCGATTGTCAGGCCATTGGAACTTAGGGATATGTTCTTAGCCATCGCGCTCAAAGATTCTTCCAACTCATCCTTGGAGAAGGGTCTAGCCAACCTAGTACTTTGGGAGTCGCAGACTTTGCTGGCCACCCCAGAGAGGGCCATGTTTAGGCACTCAAACCATTGCTTGTTCTGCACTATAGGTTTGCCAACCACCAAGCTTACTTTGCTTCTAAAGACTTCCACTATGTGCCAGAATTCGGACACTAGATTGCCTTGGAAGTCCATTACCTTGTCAATCAAAACTCTCTGCTGGTTGCATTTGGTGGCTTGGAAGAAAGCTTTTGATAGGTAGTTGCCCACCTTTAGCCAAGTAATCCTACTCTTAATGCAATATTGCTCATGATTCAACACTAGTTAGCATGGTGGCCACGTATGGGTCTTTAGGGGAATCGAGAAGTGCCACCGAGAGGTATTCTCTATGATTCATCAATCCTCTCGGGATTTATTCCTTCCTGACCTGATTTCAATGCTTTCTTCCTTAGTCAATTTAATCACCCTGTGGATGGCAGCATCCCATTTTCTGCATGGATTGGAGTCTTCCTGCCCGCCGTCTTTCTAGGTACTTTTGACTGCGCATAGTAACCCTTAAAGGCCAGGAGTCTTTCGTCAAACTTGAGGGGGATGTCTGCTGGTCTAGCCGTCTTGCATGGTAGATTGAAACACCAAACCACTGGAAAGTGATCAGACAAGGAGGTGGACGTAACATACTCCCCTCCCATTGGAGCGCGAAGCCACCAACCTTCCTCCAAGTTGTAGAAACGATCGAGCTTGGCAGCTCTGAATTCCCCACCCTTGCGCTTGTTACTCCAGGGAAACCCATGCAAGCCTGCAGGATCAAGTTTGCAAGCATCTACCAACCCAACACCAAAACACAAACTTTCCCATTCGTCCCTCTTGGATCCTATCGGAGAAGCACCTATGTGTGTGTTCTACATCATTTTCTGTGAAATTCCACTCCCCCCCTACAATCTGGTGTCTTCTCGTGAGACAGGGGAAACTCCCAGCAGCTCTTCCTTTTGGAAGCAAAGTTGGGAGCATATACCGATGCCACACCAAAAGCCTCCCCTTCCATAGATACTTCTACTCCTATAGTCCACCCTCTTTCATCTTTGAATGACTCTTTGGGGCTGAGATCTCTACGGGCAACCACTGCAATACCACCTTTTCCTCTCGCGGGACTATTAACAAAAGCTACATACCCAATTTGATTAAGCGCAAACTTCACAACCACGCTTGATTTCTTGGAGTAGGATAATCCTTGGCTTGCCTCTACAAATAATAGACAGACACCCACATTGCTTCAACTTACTGCAACAGCCTTTAACATTCCAAGACATAACCGATACACTTGCGTTGAGAACGTTCCTGGCTACCATATTAGTCCGAGTGGAGAGAGAGGGCTTTGTATGCATCCTTAAAGAAGTTGAACCTATTCTCTTTATTGCCCCTTGTGGCTTCCTTAATCCTTTTGGATAGTCCTTTTGCTGCCATTGGGAGGGCCACTCCTTCCATCTGTTTTGATACCCACAACCATTGCTACCTTCAACTTGCTTCTCGTCATGTGTTCGTTTTTTGGGGTTAGCATCTGGCATAGCCTCATCTTCATGGGTATCCACTTGTAATTTTTGTAATTACAATCTCCCATAGCTTGCTCCACACTCCTTCAAATCATAATAGTGCTCCACAGTGGGTAGCGAATGCCAATCTCAGTAGAACGTTGGGAGGAGCGAGAATCACTCTCGAGGTGAAGGAAAGTAGATGTCCTTAGTCCTCATAGTTCCTTCTTTACTACACCTGCTCACCATTATCACTGTAGTGGTCCCAAGAATGGCACTTTGCAGTTTGTCATGTTTTAGATTATAATGCATGTACATCCATATGTAAATGCTCCATCCCCACTAGTCAAAAATTATATAAAGGGTCTATCACAGGATCCAAAGTACATATTACTCTCTAAGAGATCCATTGGGTTTATCAAATTAGTCCATATAGAATGCTCATAAGGTCCCAAGGGTTTGCAATGGTCCCTAAGGGTAATTGGCTATTAAAGTACATCTGACAAATGTCATGTTCTACTTAGTGACTTCCTCCTAGCTATTGTCACATGGGGTGTTTCAAGTGGATTGTAACTTGGAGTGGCCCTTGAGTATAATATGTCCTTCCATAGCAATTAAATAAGTATCCACACGTTATATTTGCATATAGGATTTCTTCTCAAGTAATTCATTCCATTGTCGAAAAATAAAAATTGTCCAAGCCATGAGGACAATTGCTATATAGCTGTGGTCATCCATATATTGTCCAAGCAATATAGTTGTGGTCATCTATCTCATTAACTATAGCTGGTTTGGTCTCAAACTATTTTTACTATTGGAGTTGATATCAAAGAGGAGGTAAGAGGAAAACCAATTATGTCTTACACATAGTCCCCATACAAGGAAACTATAAAGATCCCCAAGGTATAATAAATCTATAGGGTCTAACTATACACCATTTATATCCAACCCATTATGGTTCTGAGGAAAAATCCCTTTTCATGTCAAGTATCTTTTCTAAGTGCATGCTAATAATCCAAATTCATAGTAGATATTCGATCATTGCCAAACGCAAATATTCTTCCATTGAGTATAAATGTATTCAGTGTTCAAGCATACACATTATCATCCAACCATCACCTTAAGGACACAATGATTTCCAAGGGGATGTATGTGTGTGTGTGTGTGTGTGTGTGTGTGTGTGTGTGTGTGTGTGTGTGTGTCCCTCTGAACGCATTCCTACAAGTCCGACACACAATCCAAGTGAGGGTAGTAGTCTGCCCATCACAATGGATTGGGTCAGACTATTGCCCTAGATTAAGTCATAAACATAAACTTAGTTTTAAATGGGTATACTAGTGTTTCAATCCTCTCCAACTAGTAAATGAAAAGTAAGTAAAAGTATCAATCCTCTCTAACCAGTCGGTGGAGGGTGGCCAAATTTCCATAGTCATGGAAGAGTCCTTAGACCAGTAGGTCGGGGACATTTGTAGAGTGTATCAAGTGCAAGACGCTCGACCAGTTGGTTGAGGGTATCAATCCCGAGTATCGAAAGAACAATCTTTTTATGAGAATAAACACTTTAAGCTTTTAGCTAGATTACCTCTCCTATATGGAGACTAATTGTGAATATCATATATGTGAAGAGTAACTGCATCTTCTTGTAGACTTTCCATATCATGGGCAATGGATGTGTCCAATCACTGTAGGATCCCATAGGATAGAATAGATGCATCTTGCAAGAGGTGTGAGAGCACAATGAAAGCAATATGGTAGATCTCTACTATGATTGTGAGAGAGAAGACTCTCTTTTATAGAAAGGGGGAGAAGGTAATACCTTCCCTACATAGTGGCAATCAACCCCTACATTAGTGGGAATCAATCCCTACATCAGTGGGATTGCCTTTGTCTTACATAATCACTTAGGTCACACACTAGACACATCATAGCACTTGATGTGCCTTTACAACACACACAAACACACATGTGACTCCCCTAGATGCACACATGCACCATAGAGCAAGCCCTTGATCATACTTACCCCAACAAACCCCCCTCAACAAGGGATTGCCTCTTGTAGTGTCAAGGATTCATCTAGTCTCATAGTTTCTCATGCCACCTCATGGTGATCAAGGATTGATCTATGGCTAGGATCTCATGCTAGCAAGGGTTCCCAAGGGTGTGAGTTTTACAGAAATGGGATAGTCAAAACACATATCACATGGTCTACATCATATGGTGACCAGAGGTGATTTACATAACATATTCTTTTTGGAGTACTACTCCAGGCAGAGAACCTCAAAATTTTGACCAAGTGATGATAAACAAAAAAGACAAAGTGCCTAAAAAGCATAGTCTTCATCATGTGGAGACTCATCAAATGAAAGTAGATTGGCAGTTTCTGACTTTGTAGCTTCTTCCTTTTTGGCTTTACAATACTTTTCATGGTGATTGTGTTTGCTACAATGTCTGCATGGATTGATCTTGAAGCAATATTTTGAGAGGTGATTAGTCTTTCGACAATGTTTGCAAGGTGAAAACTTGCCCTTTTGAATTTTTATGGCATAGGTTGTGTCATTGCCTCTCTGGTATGCTGTGTCATTGCCTCTTCGGCATTCCATGTGCCTTTCTTCTTCTTGAAAAGCAGAAATAAGACCTTCAAGATTAGGATTAGGAAGATTTTTCAAAGTGGTAACAACATGATCATAATCTTCAGGCATACTTTTGAGCAACACTGCCATTGCATCATCTGTAGTGATTGGAGAGTTGATAGAAGCAAGTTGAGTCATGAGACTCCACATATGATTGACATGAGCAGCCAAAGGAGTGCCACTAACCATCTTCAATTCAAAGAAAGCAATCTTAAGTGACAATTTTGAGATGTGAGAGCTAGCACCAAAAATAATGTCAAGCTTCTGCCAAGCTTCTGAAGGAGACTCTAAATCAGAGATGTGATGAATATAGTCATCTCCTAAGGCAAGAGCAATGATGCCATAGGCTTTCTCCTCTCTAGTAGGATCTCTTGCCGGGCATGTCAAAGCTGAGTATTCTCCAACATTAGAGGTTGTTGAAGAAGAAGTTGAAGCAGGTTTGGCAAGCCCCCAGAGGTTTTCCCTCATCAATGCAAACTTAACCTTCATCTGCCATGTGTGAAAGCCTTTACAATTGAACTTATCCATATTCAAGATGGTAGCCATGAGAGGGCCTAATCCAGAATGGGCAGTGTCTACTCTCTTACAAGGCTAGAAAAAATTGAAGAGCTTCAAAATACAAGCATTTAGAGTAGCAAAGGCTTGTAACCAAATTCCATACTACAAATGATGCTTTCACTTGCATGCTTCATAGAGGTGACTAAATGAAAGCATTCCAAGCAAATCCAGGTGTAGCAACTTAAAGCAAAGCTGTAGCCATAGTTTTATTGAAGCTATTCAACACTTTAAAACATCAAAAATGCTAAAGTAGCATCTAATGTAGCATCAAACTCACAACATTGTCAAAACTGTCCAGAACAGAGACCAGAACTTGGAGGGTGCAATTCTCATAGCTCATAGCTCTATTCAAGGGGATTTTTATGCAGGAAAAAGGGCCTTATATCAGAGAAGGGCTACCACAAGGAGATGTGAAATGCCACGTCACATTGCCATAGCTAGTAGCTTGAAAGTCGACTGGTTTTTTTGCTATTTCTCCCTCCTTGGTAGACCATTTCCCTTCAAATCTGGAGATGAGCTAGCTCATACTGTTGTGCAAGCTTGGATTAGAGGAATTTTGGAATGGCTACTCCAGCAAGTCGCATTGCAAGAAAAGGCATCAAGGAGTGTGAGTGTTGGCATTTCACATACAGTCGAAATTTCACAAAAAGCTTGCAGCTGTAAGTTTGCCCATATAAGACAAGTTTGCAGATCAAAGGGTTTGGGCAATGGTCATCTATAGGCAGAGAACAAAGCTCTCAAAGATTTTGGGAAGAAGGAGGAAAATGGAGAAGATGAAGAAACTTGTAGTTTATGCTAGAGATAGCATCTAATGCTAGGCTAGGCTAGATCTAGAACCTAAAGCTCTGATACCATTTGTACGATCCCATAGGATAGAATAGATGCATCTTGCAAGAGGTGTGAGAGCATAATGAATGCAATATGGTAGATCTCTATTATGATTGTGAGAGAGAAGACTCTCTTTTATAGAAAGGGCGAGAAGGTAATACCTTCCCTACATAGTGGCAATCAGCCCCTACATCAGTGGGAATCAATCCCTACATCAGTGGTATTGCCTTTGTCTTACATCATCACTTAGATCACACACTAGACACATCATAGCACTTGATGTGCCTTTATAACACACACAAACACACATGTGACTCCCCTAGATGCACACATGCACCATAGAGCAAGCCCTTGATCATACTTACCCCAACAATAACTTGACAGTGGTCCAAGCATCACAGCCTAGCAATCAAGGGAAAGGGTTGGTCCCATAGTCCCCATGCCACAATTAGGCTTGAGAATTAAATCGGTCGAAACAAGTCGACCCAAGTGTTGGCATAGAGACAACGTAATGTTGGTTCTTTCCCACGGCTTCCACAGGAAGAGCATGAGTATACAGGGTTCTGAGGCTTTTTGTCACCTACAGATATATTGGGGTTGTCATTTGTAGTATACGTATAGCTTAGGACCTCGAGTCGTATTCCAGTGAGAGACGTAGGCTTAAGTGTGGTAAGCAAACATAGTGCATGCATGTGTGAAAGGAGCGTGCATCATCATGGTTGAGGTAATGAAGGCTTTTGCCTTCATTGGGGGTTGAATGGTTTAGGAGGAGTTTAAGGGTTAGAAAGAGGTTCTAGAGTTTAGAAAGAGGTTCCACGGCTAGAAGGAGGATCCAAGGTTTAGGGTAGAGTACATGGTGGAGAATGCATCTCCCTCGTAGATCATGGAGGTTAAGGGTTGAGGAACTAAGGGTTTAGGGGGAGTATAGGAGTGGGAGAGGAAGAAGGTGTAAGAGCATGGGGGAAAGGAGGGAGAGAAGGAGGGAGGAAGAGGAGGAGGGAGGAGAAGGGAGGAGGAGAAGGAGGGAGGAGAAGGAGGAGAAGGGAGGAGGAGGAGAGGATGGGTTGCAAGGTTGGAGGAGAGGGGAGGAGGAGTTTCAAGGTTAGGACATGCTTTTGGACATGGAATGCAAGGTAGCATGGACACTTGAGACAATTTCTTGGAATACCAAAGTAGAACTCAACACAATGCCCCAAAGAGTCCTTCCTTTCACACATGCATACACTATGTTTTCTTACCACACTTAAGCCTACGTCTCTAACTAGAATACAACTCGAGGTCCTAAGCTACATGTATACTACAAATGACAATCCCGATATATCTGTAGGTGACAAAAAGCCTCGGAACCCTGCATACTAAGAATACCATGCTCTTCCTATGGAAGTCATGGGAAAGAACCAACATGTGTGAAAGTAGAACTCTTTGGGGCATTGTGTTCTTTCCCATGGCCGCAGGAACAACATGGTATTCTTAATATGCAGGGTTCCAAGGCTTTTTGTCACCTACAGATATATCGAGGTTGTCGTTTGTAGTATATGTGTAGCTTAGTGTGGGGGTTAAAGGTCACTGTGCCTTTACCCTGGTTATGTACAATACTCAAACACATATATAAATGAATGAAAAAGAAGATTAGGGTGGTTCTGCATGCACTAAAACTTGTGTGGCTCTCTGTTTCTCTCTCTCTCCTTCTTCTGTTCTTGCTTCCGTTGAGAGCACTCTCAACTGGTATCAGAGCCCGGGTGATCTAGTTGAGCATGCATGAATGCTTGAAGCTCAAAAGCTCTGTGGGAGGAAGGAGAAGCTCTGTGGGAAGCTTTGTGGGTAACTTTACTTACATCCGAGTGTGTAGAGACCTTGGAGGAACCTTTGGAAAAGTCACTTTGGCTTTGCGAAGTGGTTTTGAGAGCCTGTTAAGAGTTTTCAAAGAAAAAGTCGTTTTTCGAGCTTTTCCCTATTCCGTTCGATGACAGAGACTCCGTATTGACTTGTAGAGGCAACTATTGCTTGCTTTTGGTGTCCACTTTACTTCAGGAGCTTGGAAACACCTTCATTCTTGAATCTGGGATCATTTCATTGGATTTCTGACTCACTGTGTCAGTTCCTGCGTTTTTTGCCCGGGTGTTGGAACTCAAGTTTGGAGCAACCATTTGTAGATCTGTCAGTTCTGGTGGACTCAGGAGGTCCTAAAACTTCTATGTTGCTCATCATTCGCACTCCAATGAAGTTTACAAACAGCTCTGTTTCCAAAAACGTTTTTCAGTCCATGTGTTGGACCCAGTGATTGAGACCACGGTTTCCAAAACCGTCTGTCCCATTGCGTTTCAGACGCCCAAAAACCCCTACCTGTCAGTTCTTGTGCGATTCGGTGGAGGATTTTCAGAGTTATAGATCTCTGTGTATTCAATTTTGTCTCTCTGTTATGCATTTTTTCATTCTAAGGTTTTGAAACCTTAGATTTATGCCACATGGCAGTGGATAAGTGTTGACTCCCATTTCTCACTCATCTGTTGGGATTTTGGAGTTCTGGCAGAAGAGAGATATTTGCAGATTTTCTTGCTGAGTCCGATTATGCAATGGGGCCCATGTTTTAAGGCATCTCAGGTTCTATTTTCAGTAGTGTTCATTACCGTGGGACTATGATTTCTTGAGCATACCTTATGCAGATCACTCTGGTTGCAGTTTGAGCAGTGTGCGCTCATTTGTGGTATGCATTGGGTTGCAGTGGATGATTTATAGGCCATTTGGATGCATTACGGTCCTTATTGGATGCGCTGATTAACCCAAATTGCCTTGTGGGATGCTATTTTTTATGGACGCTTTGCACATGGATGCTATTTTATGCTGAGGGACAGCTTTAACACATTGCAAGTGATGCACTGATAGTGCTATGCTCTCTTGGATGAGATATTATTGATGCATATGCCAGCGGACGGTGTTTATGCTTGAGTCATTTGGCACTTATTGGCATTTTCTTTTGGGCCAGATTTGCTCATATGGATGCATAGTATATGCACATGAGTCAGATGCATCTTTTGATGCTTTGAGCTTTGAGTTTTGGTGATATTTCACTCTACTGTGGCATACACATTTGGGTGCACCTAGTATTTGGTGTGATTCTCTCTTGTAGGCACTAGCATTTGGGATTTTGTTTCATTTGCATCATGGCATCCTCTTCCATGTCTGAAAAGGAGTTTTTCAGCATTAAAAAGTTTGATGGGACAAACTTTTCTTTGTGGAAAGAATAAATAAGGGATGTGTTTATTCAAAAGAAGCAGATTAAACCCTTGGCAGGGATTAAAGCTAAGCCTGCAAATATGTCTGAGGATGATTGGAATGAGTTGGATGCATTAGCAAAGTCTACTATTAGACTTCATCTTGCAGAGTCAGTTTATTTCACAGTAGTGACTGAATGAGCAGACTACAGAAGATTTGTGGAAGAAACTGTGTGCCACTTATGAGAAGGAAACTGCCTCTAATAAAGTTTACCTCATGAAGAGGTTGTTTGAGCTGCAGATGAAGGAAGGGGTCTCCATTGCTTCTCATTTGAATGAATTCAATATTATTTTCAGCCAGCTTCAGGCTCAGAAGATGAATTTTGATGCAGAGACTAAGGCAATATTTCTCTTATGTTCATTGCCATCCTCATGGGATACCTTCCGTATAGCTGTCAGCAACTCTGCACCTAGTGGAGTATTGAAATTTGATGATGTTGTGGGTAGCTTGTTGGCCGAGGAGATTAGACGGAAGTCTATGGATGGCAACAAGCAGGATGCAGCCTTAAATGTGCAAAGGGGCAGATCACAATTCAGGGGGAAGTCCCAAGAAAGAGGAAAGTCACGTAGCAAATCCAAGGCACGGAACATTGAGTGTTACCATTGTGGCAAGAAGGGCCATATGAAAAAGGATTGCTACAAGCTGAAAAGAGAGCAAAACGATAAGAAAAAGAATGCAAATTGGGGTGCAAATCAAAAGGAAGAGAGTCCAAGGGAGGACAAAGGAAAAGTGAAGATCGAGGAGATCAATGCAGTCACACATGATAGTGACAATGATGTTCTCTTCATGTCTAGTTTATCTGCAGAGTTGCTTACCACTTCAGATGATGCATATTCCCAGGATTGGATTTTGGATTCTGGTGCTTCATTTCATGTTACTCCCCATAGGGAATGGTTCTCCACTTATGACAGTGGAAAGACAGGTTGTGTGCATCTTGGAAATGACTATGCATGTGACATAGTGGGAGGAGGTGACATAAAGTTTTCTTTTGCAAATGGGTCTGCATTTGTTTTGAAACATGTGAGACATGTGCCTAAGCTGACCAAGAGTCTTATTTCAGTGGGTCAGCTAGATGATGCTGGTTTTCACACCACTTTTGGATTTCAGAGTTGGAAAATTCAAAAGGGCTCTATGCTTTTGGCCAGGGGTGCCAAGTGTGGGACTTTGTATCCCTTACATGTATCAGGGGTATTTGATCATGTTGTTGCAATAACCGAGCAGCCAAGCACTTCTTTGTGGCATTGCAGGTTGGGGCACATGAGCCAGAATGGAATGAAACTCTTATGCCGTTTGGGTTATGTACCGCATTTGAGTTTCTCTGATTTTGAATTTTGTGAGCATTGTCTCTATGGGAAGCAGACTAAATCAGCCCATAAAAGAAGGGGAAATAAAGAGTTTGAAATGCTTGATTTGGTGCATTCAGACGTATGTGGTCCCATGCCTACACGGTCATTAGGCGGGGCTGAATACTATGTGACATTCATTGATGATGCAACTAGGAAAGTGTGGGCTTATGCTATAGCTCGGAAGAGTGATGTGTTCCAGGTATTTTAGAAATGGCTAGCCTTGGTTGAGAATCAGTTAGGTAGAACGCTTAAATGCCTACGGACTGACAATGGTGGAGAGTATCTCTCTCATGACTTTCAGCATTTCTGTGATACACATGGGATTAAGAGGGAGCTCACATCCCCTCGTACTCCAGAGCAAAATCCAATTGCAGAAAAGATGAACCGTACCATTCAAGAAAGGTTGCAATGCATGCTTTCCAATGCAAGTCTTTCTAGTGGTTTTTAGGCTGAGGCAATGAAGACTGCAGTGCATGTGATCAATAGATCACCTAGTAAGAGTTTGGATGGTGGTATTCCTGAAGAGGCATGGAGTGGCAAGAAGCCCTCTTACTCTCATTTGCATATATTCGGGTGTGAGGCATATGCACATGTGCCAAAAGAGCTTCGAAAGAAGCTAGATCCTAAGTCTAGGAAATGCATCTTTTTGGGTTATGGTGAAAGTGGAGAGATGGGCTATTGTCTCTGGGATCCAGAAGCAAAGAAGATCATTCGCAGCCATGATGTGGTCTTCAATGAGAAGAAGATGCATAAGGCACCCATGAGGGATGTGGAAATGAGGAGAATCACTTTCCAGGATGTGAATCCACCTGCATATGTTGATAGACAGCAAGCTTTCCATGCACCAAATGTGTAAGAAATGGTACCACCAAGTACTCCCACAGGTATACAATCAAGGGTAGATGATGGATCATCTATTGGTGGAAATGAT
This sequence comes from Dipteris shenzhenensis, assembly GCF_047967505.1. Classification (NCBI taxonomy): domain Eukaryota; kingdom Viridiplantae; phylum Streptophyta; class Polypodiopsida; order Gleicheniales; family Dipteridaceae; genus Dipteris; species Dipteris shenzhenensis. The sequence goes on from NC_141615.1 coordinate 22,903,660, forward strand.
GAGCCAAATGTGGCTGATTATGCAGGTGGGACAGCAAGCTGAAATGCCCTTGAGAAGATCTTCTAGAGTGTCTAGACCGCCTGATAAGTTTGTTCCAGGGGTAGACTATGTGATGCTTACTGATTGCGGGGAGCCTTCTTGCTACAGAGAGGCTATGATGCATGAGGATCAACGCAAGTGGGAGTATGCTATGCAATCAGAGATGAGTTCACTTATGAAGAATAAGACTTGGGACTTGGTTTCTTTGCCACATGGAAAGAAAGCATTGCCATGTAAATGGGTCTACAAAATGAAGGTCACAGGTGATGATGTGCCTAGGTACAAGGCCCGTTTGGTTGCTAAAGGGTTCAAGCAAGAGAAGGGTGTGGACTTTGATGAGATATTCTCTCCGGTTGTGAAGATGACCACACTTAGATGCATGCTTGGACTAGTGGCAGTAGAGGATATGGAGCTTATGCAATGGATGTCAAGACAGCTTTCTTGTATGGGGATTTGCATGAGGAAATTTACATGGTGCAACCGGAAGGCTTTGAAGAAAAGGGCAAAGAGCATTTAGTTTGCAAGCTGAAGAAGAGTCTCTATGGTCTTAAGCAAGAACCTAGAGAATGGTATCAGAAGTTTGATGCTTTCATTCGGTCCCAGGGTTTTAGAAGGAGTGAAATTGATCATTGCCTCTACACTAAAAGGGCTAAGGATAATAGCCTGATAATCCTGGCACTATATGTGGATGATATGCTATTGGCTAGCAAGAATACTTATGAGCTAGATGCATTAAAGGCCAAGTTGCATGAGGCCTTTGATATGAAGGATTTGGGACTTGCAGGTCATATTCTTGGTATGCGCATCACGCGTGATCGGAGTAGGAAACTCCTTTGGCTTTCACAAAAAGAGTATGTCACAAAAGTATTACAGCGTTTCAATATGGAGGGGGGGAAGGCAGTGAGTACTCCATTGCCTCCATATGTGAAACTGAGTCATACAGATAGTCCCAAATTAGATGAGGAAAGGGCCATGATGGCCAAGGTTCCTTATGCATCAGCGGTTGGGAGTCTTATGTATGCTATGATAGCTACTAGACCTGACATTGCATTTGCAGTGGGAGTTGTTAGCCGGTATATGGCTAATCCAGGAAAGAGGCATTGGGAGGCAGTTAAGTGCATCATGAGGTACATGAAGGGTACTAAGGAGATGTGCATCTACTTTGGTAGAGGAGACATGCGTGTACTTGGGTACACAGATTCAGACTATGTAGGGCATGTGGATACTAGGAGATCCACTTCTGGTTATGTGTTCACCTTTGCAGGTGGTGCAGTGTCATGGATGTCTCGTGCACAGAAGTGCGTTGCTTTGTCTACCATAGAGGCTGAGTATGTTGCAGCCATAGAGGGTTACAAGGAGGCTATATGGCTTGATCGGCTAGTGGGAGATTTGGGAATTCATACAGGTGTACCGACATTGCATAGTGATTCCATGAGTGCTATTCAGCTAGCACGGAATCCGGTCTTTCATGCAAAGACCAAACACATTGAGGTCAGGTACCATTTCATCAGGGAGGTACTTGAGGACAAGCACATAGAGCTTGTCAAGGTTCATAGAGATGATAACCCTGCAGATATGCTGACGAAGAGTCTACCTAGTCAGCGGTTTGAGTATTGTCATGTATTGATGGGCATTGGATAGTATGCTCACTAGTTGTTCTCTCTAAAAGGCACATTGTCCTTTAAGTGGGAGGTTGTGGGGGTTAAAGGTCACTGTGCCTTTACCTCGGTTATGTACAATACTCAAACACATATATAAATGAATGAAAAAGAAGATTAGGGTGGTTCTGCACCCACCAAAACTTGTGTGGCTTCTGTTTCTCTCTCTCTCCTTCTTCCATTCTTGCTTCCATTGAGAGCACTCTCACTTAGGACCTCAAGTGGTATTATGTCCCAAAGAGTTCTACTTTCACACATGTTGGTTCTTTCCCATGGCTTCCACAAGAAGTGCATGGTATTCTCAATATGTAGGGTTCTGAGGCTTTTTGTCACCTACAGATATATCGAGGTTGTCGTTTGTAATATATGTGTAGCTCAGGACATCGAGTCGTATTTCAGTGAGAGAAGTAAGCTTAAGTGTGTTAAGCAAACATAGTGCATGCATGTGTGAAAGGAATGTGCATCATCATGGTTGAGGTAATGAAGGATTTGGCCTTCATTGGGGGTTAAAGTGTTTAAGAGCACTTTAAGGGTTAGAAAGAGGTTCCGTAGTTTAGAAAGAGGTTCCAGGGTTAGAGAGAGGATCCAAAGTTCAGGGTAGAGTACATGGTGGAGAACTCATCTCCCTCATAGATCATGGGGGTTAAGGGTTGAGGAACTAAGGGTTTAGGGGGAGTATAGGAGTGGGAGAGGAAGAAGGTGTAAGAGAATGGGGGAAAGGATGGAGAGAAGGAGGGAGGAGGAGGTGGAGGGAGGAGAAGGGAGGAGGAGGAGGAGGGAGGAGGAGGAGGAGAAGGGAGGAGGAGGAGGACAAGGGAGGACAAGGGAGGAGAAGGAGGAGAGGATGGGTTGCAAGGTTGGAGGAGAGGGGAGGAGGAGTTGCAAGGTTAGGACATGCTTCTGGACGTGGAATGCAAGGTAGCATGGACACTGAGACAATTGCTTGTGGAATACCAAAGTAGAACTCAACACAATGCCCCAAAGAGTTGAACTCAACATGTGTGAAAGTAGAACTCTTTGGGGCATTGTGTTGAGTTCTACTTTGGTATTTCAAGCAATTGTCTCAAGTGTCCATGCCACCTTGCACTCCACATTTAAAAGCATGTCCTAACCTTGCAACTCGTCCTCCCCTCTCCTCCAACCTTGCAACCCATCCTCTCTTCCTCTTTCTCCCTCCTCCTCCCTTCTCCTCCTCCCTTCTCTTCCTCCTCCTCCCTTCTCCTCCCTTCTCCTCCTCCTTCCTCCTTCTCTCCCTCCTTTCCCCCATGCACTTACACCTTCTTCCTCTCCCACTCCTATACTCCCCTAAAACCCTTAGTTCCTCAACCCTTAACCTCCATAATCTATGAGGGAGATGAGTTATCCACCATGTACTCTACCTTGAACCTTGTATCCTCCTTCTAATCTTGGAACCTATTTCTAAACTCTAGAACCTCTTTCTAACCCTCAAACTACTCCTAAACCCTTCAACCCCCAATGAAGGCAAAAGCCTTCATTACCTCAACCATGAACTGTGTCATTTTCTACTGATGGCAATACAAGTAGTGTCGGAGGTGATGGCAGGGAGAGAATTTGGGGACATGGGGGAGAAATATGGAAGAGTATTAGTTGTGGAAGGGGGAGCAGAGGGGAGGGAGGAAGAACTGGGCAAATGGATTGAGCAGCTTGGTAATCCTCAAGGGTAGGATTAGAAAGGGAAGGGAAGATGCTAGGTGTGAGAGGATTGTAAGTTTGTGACTGTTGGGTTAGTTGAAAATGATGAGAGGCATGAGCAAAGAGATGATGGAGGGAATAGATGTTAGGATGGAGCTCGGGGAAGGTTAAGAGGGTGTTAGCAGCAAGGGTAAGTGAGATTATGAGGTTGGCAGAGAGAGTGGTTAGATATGGGAAGTTGGATGTGAGATAGGCCCTGCTGTCATCTTCCGACACTTCTTTTTGTTGGTGCGATGGGATCATCAGCTACATGGGTGGGATGTCGGTTATATCATGCCTTGCAAATAATAGTGATGGCCTTTGTAGCAATGGAAACAAACTAGAAACAACCCTAAGGGGAGGACTACCCATGAAGCGCAATGAAAGCATCCGTCATGAGTGCTATAAACCTGGCATGTGTAGATAAGCAAAAGATATTTTTCTCATCTTCGGACAAGTCTTGGCAAATTATGCATAGAGTTTTGGTCCCTACAGAACGTTCCCATTTGATTGTTGGATGAGAAGATATGATCCTGATTTGGAGTTGCTTCCATTGGATAAGCACGGGTGCATTGAGGTGATCTTCCCACTTGTAGAGCAACCACAAGCTCTTGGTACACGGCCATTGTGCCATTGTAGTGGGGCTTCATTGGTGCTGTCTTCCATTGCCTCATTGTTGTGCACTAGCAATTGGAGTTCAAGCTTGGAGATGATTATCTTTTGGCAGTTGATCTCATCCATTTTTTCTTTGTATTTCTGGTAGATGGATGTATATGCCTCCTTAAGCTTTCTCATTTGCAAGGTGACCTTTGCCTGTTGAGGAATGTCGTCAGTGGTATTGGATCATTGGTCCAAGACTTGTGCTTGTGAAGTGCTGGCCTCTTTAGTGGTAGCAAGTTGGTCCTTTAAGACTTTGCATTCCCTTGTAAGCTTGTCAATGCTGAAGGCACGTACTGCCAAAGACTGTTTCATGTCTTCAAGCTTGTCTTTGCAATCCTAAAGCTCTTCTTCTTTGTGAATTAGAGTGAGTCGAGAGCTTGTGCCACTACCTCCATCTGTTGAGCATGTGCAGAGGTCAAGGAGTTATAGTAGGTCTGTAGGATTGCCATTGCTTGTACTGCTGCTGTCAGCTGTGTTTGGCTTTGGTGGAGGTTGGAGGTCACATCCCTCACTGCCTTCTCTTGAGCATGGAGAGCATGGTTCATGTGCACTTCTTCTACCTCCTTCTCATCTATTTGTGCTCGAAGTACCTTGACCTCTATGGCGATTGCCTATAATTGGTCTTTGATTTTTGTTGTAGTTTGTTTGTCCAGTTCTCTTGCATATTCTTCCTTGGCCAAGCTAGTGAAAAGTTCGGACATTTGGATCATTTGGCTAGCTCGATGTTGGAGAATAACAGAAGGTGATGAGGACTGGCGATGCTACTGATACAAGTGGTGCCCATGTAGCCATCCTGATGATTCTGTAGTACTTGTGGGGGGTTGTTCCAATTGTATTTTAGTCACTTGGGTACAAAAGTCATACTGTTGATCTAGTACTAGCTCCCCTTGTGGCTCATGGACTAGCATGGCATTAATGGGTAGTGCTGGTGCTGATGTAGCCTTAGGCTTTAGTGCCACCTCAGCCTCTAGTTGCTACTATTGTTGGAGATATATTGGTTGCAGTTGTACACCAAGCTATAGCATCTCGTGGGGTAGTTCCTCAATTCCGACCTCTAGAATAGGCATTTCTTTTGAGGTATCTGGATTTTCTAATGTGATAGTAGGAGAAGTTGGTGAGGCTCCCATATTGGTAAGAAGGAACAGTGCGACCTTGGCGAGGAGAGGCTGTACTTTGAGAAATTTTGCATTGGCAAGCCATGTAGGGTATTTGGCACCTTGTGTTGGGAGTGATAAAGCCCTTTGAATGACTATACTGTCAAGGATAATGCTAAGTGGGCTCTGATGTATAGTGATGGTACCATACTTGCCAACGTGTGCATTGCTAGAGTGGTAAGAATGGAGAAAGTCTTTGATGTACGTGGTCATTGTAGGATTGTCCTCCAAGGATTTTCGGCTCTCATGCAAACTGCCTAGACCCCTTTGCTCTGAGTAAGATGTTGCTTCCTTAGAAAGAGCATAAGTCGATGTAGGTGGCCACACAAGTTCCAGTTTCTGGGCCCCGTCAATGGTTGTGTAGGCCGGTGGTGACTGGGGTGGCATTTGTTCTTCTTGGTCATGCACTGAATCCTCCTTGGAGCTATCGCTCTGGACCACAAATGCCTATGGTCACCATGGTTGAGAGGATGTAGATGGTTGCAAACTCTGGAGGGGGTCTTGTGGTTGAGGCAGTGGGCTCTTTCTACGCATCCTCTTTAGTGGCGGCATTTTTTCTAAACCTACATCCATATGCATGTGGTGTACCATTGATCATTAGATTAGTTGGCATGCAGGTATGAACTTTGTGTGTGTTTCTAAGAGATCTTATTTTTATACATGCTTTGAGAGTGTGGAATGAAAGTGTGTGGCACAATTATTCATGCAATCATTTATCTGTCTAAGCGAAATTGTGTGAGTGCACGTGATAGCTAGGTAGGGACTAACTATATGATTTCTTTTGTTGCTGGGATTTCATAGGGCAACTAGAACTCAAGCATCACTTCTGAGCCCTATGTTAAAATCGATTGATGCTACCTATATGTGTGAAGACGTACATACATGAGTGAGTGCTTGTGATTCAATCTAATCCTAACTAAGGAAGACTTGGGTTTCCCAAATCTTTGTTTTTGTTGGGGATGGCTTGCATGTTGAAGTAGTAGTGCTTCAGTCATAGCTCCCATTTCTTATTGTGTTGAATTGGACTCCATCCAATGTTTTTAGCTACGATGGGATTCATCTTTCTTACTCGGTAGGGTCCTTGACCTAGATACTTCAGTTTCCTCTTGTGTACTTTGGCATTGTGTAACAAGACCAAGTCACCTTCCTTGATGTCTTTAGCTTTAAGATTTCTATCGAACCATGCCTTTCTTCTATGTTTTTCTATTGTCATGGCATGGTAGGCGACTAGTCTTGTCTTTGTATGCTTCTCCAACTGATAGAGTCTTCCTTTTAAGGATTCATGATCTCCCATGCATTTCTATACTGCTATGTGTAGGCTTGGTATTACAAATTCTAGTGGGACCACAACTTCAAGGTGGTACACCAATTGAAAAGGTGTATTCGCTGTACTGACCTTGAGTGTGGTTGTGTATGCCCATAAGGCTACATTTAGCTTATCTGCCCAATCAGAATGATGTGGTTCTACTACCTTGGTGAGGATAATGCATAATATTTTGTTGGTGGATTTGGCCTATCCATTCCCTTGGGGATAGTAGGTGTGCTTTTTCTATGGATTACCATAAAGCCAGACAAAAGTTCTTGGATAACCTCATTGACAAAGTGTGTGCCTCTATCCAACACAATTTCAATGGGGCATCTGAATCGGGTGATCAAATTCTCGTATAAGAATCTTGCTGTGCTTTTGGCATCTGCATTTCTGACTGCTTTAGCTTCAGCCCATTTGGTAAACTAATCAGTGGCCACAATGATGTAGCATGCCTGTGTTCCCTTTACTGCTAGATGGATGGGACCCACATAGTCAATCCCCCATTTCTCAATTGGTTTTTGTGCAACAATTGTTATTAGGGGATTGAAGTCTTTGTGTTGTGGTTTAGTAGTCCATTGGCATACATCACAGCCTTTTACATATTCATAGGCATCTGCCCAAAGTGTTGGCCACTAGTAGCCTATGAGGAGGACTTTTCTTGCTTTGGCTTCCCCTTGGAAGTGTCCTCCTACAATGCCTTCATGGACTTCACTCAGGATTGGCATGATCTCATGAGGAATTACACATCTTCTTAATACCTAATCCTTGCCCATCTTGTATAGTTGTCCTATAATGAGTTGATAGGGTGCAGCCTTTAAAATTAGTTTTCTATCATCTACTGCTTTCATTTCAGGGGGTGGTCTTCCTACCATTAAGTACCCAATGATATCTCCACACCACTATGGAATAGCATCTATTTGAAATAGTGTGGCATCTGGCAAGTCATCTTCTACTCCAGTGGCTTCTTCTCTCGACTTAACACGAGACGTGATCGGCAATGTAGTGTTTAGCACCTTTGCGGACCACTATTTTGAAGTTGAATTCTTGAAGCAAGAGGAGCCATCTGGTTATTCTTCCTTTTGTACACGGATGGTTCACAAGATGAAGCAATGCTTGATGGTCAGTGTAGAAGACAAAATCATTTGCCAGTAGATAGTGCCAAAATTTCTTAACACTATACACCATTGCTAGGGCTTCTCTTTCTGTAGTGGTATAGTTGATCTCTGCATCATTGAGTTGTTGACTGGCGAAGTAGAATCACTAGGTTGACAAAGCACACTCCCAATTGCATACTTGGATCCATCAGTATGAACATGAAAATCAATGTCCCAATTGGGAGATATAAGGATGGGTGCTGTGATTAGGCACCACTTTAAAAGCTCGAAGGCTTGGTCGCACTCTTCTATCCATAAGAATTCCCCTAATAATTTGTAAAGTGGTCTAGCTATCATGCCATACTGCAATATAAATCTTATCTAGTTATTGACATTCCTTTGTGAATCACCTGCTATGGCATGCCATTGTAGGGGAGCTGATTTGCTTGACATCATTGTTGAATATATGTCATCCAATGCTCTAGGCACAATTGGTTTTATAGCTCCTGTCCCCACATTCACCATAACTCCAATGTCACGATTTTGGATTGTGAGTCTATCAATTCCCCAGTCATGGAGGACTGATGCTTCCCGTAACCAAGGACGTCCCAATAAGATTTGATAGGATTTTTTGGGGAGATCCAAGCTCGGGGGGGTCACTCATCATATGTAACCCTATCACGTGAGTTCAACAGAAGGATTTTTTTTATTTCTAAAATTTACAGAAATAAATATACATAAGGGACTATTTAAAATAGTTTTGGAAAAAATTTACAGATTTGTATAGAAAAGGGGTACATTTTATTAATGAAATTTTTTATAGATAAGGGACTTTAAATATAAACCTTAAATGCACGTGATATAGAGGGTTTATACATAGTGACCCCCTCGAGGATCCAAGATTGTGAATTGAAGGGAAAAGCGTACTCCTGCGACCTTTGTAAACATGCCATTCACTATTCCCAAGGGTTTAGCTCGTGAATCATCAGCAAGGCATATGTTGAAATTAGCCTTTTGTATTGGTGTGAGACCCATTCATCATAGAGCTCCTTTGATAGGACATTTACACCTGCTCCACCATCCACTATGGCTTGGACTTCATTATATGCCTTGTGGATCAAAGGCATAGTAATGTTGCATATGTCACCTCTCTCACCCATCCTCACAGGGATATCTTGGATGTCATCCATAAGTGGAGGGGTATTCACAAGTTCAATCCAGCCTTTGAAACTCTCCTAGAGATTGGGAAAATTCCATAGGAGGATTTCGATGGGAATTGACACAGGGCAACTCAGGATGCTAGAGAGTGCGGCTCCTTTAAGTTGAGTGGTGGTACATTATGTTGTGGAGTCTATTATTGGAATAGAGACTCGAGTACAGTGTCAATAATTTATGGGGACAAGTCATGGTGTTGGCTCTTTCCTACTGCTTTCATAGGAAGAGCTGGGTTTTCTATGTTTGTAGGGTTCCGAGGCTTTTTGTCACCTACAAATATATTGGGATTGTCGGTTGTAGTATATGTGTAGCTTAGGACCTCGAGTCCTGTTCCGGTGAGAGATGTAGGCTTAAGTGTGGTAAGTAAACAAAGTGCAAGCATGTGTAATAGGAACGTAAATCATCTTTGTTGAAGTAATGAAGGCTCTCGCCTTCATTGGGGGTTGTAGGGTCTAGGAGGAGTTTTAAGGGTTAGAAGGAGGTTCCAGGGTTCAGCAAGAGTTCCAAGGTTTAGAAAGAGTTCCAAGGTTTAGAAGGAGGTTCCAGGGTGCAGAAAGAGTTCCAGGGTTTAGAAGGAGGTTCCAAGGTTTAGAAGGAGTCTAGGGTTAGAAGGAGGATCCAAGGTTCAGAGTAGAGTACATGGTGGAGAACTCGTCTCCCTCATAGATCATGGAGTTTAAGGGTTTAGGAAAGCATAGGAGTGGGAGAGGAAGAAGGTGTAAGAGCATGGGTGAAAGAAGAGAGAGGAGGAAGGAGGAGGAGGGAAGAGGGGGAGGGAGGGGGAGGAGAGAGGAGGAGGAGGAGGAGGGAGGAGGAGGAGAAGGAGGAAGGAGGAGGAGGGAGGAGGAGAGGGAGAGGGTGGGTTGCAGGGTTGGAGGAGAGGGGAGAAGGGTTGCAAGGTTAGGACATGCTTTTGGACGTGCAGTGCAAGGAAGCATGGACACTTGAGACAAATGCTTGGAATACCAAAGTAGACTCAACACAATGCCCCAAAGAGTGTGGGCTTCATTCCATTATGGGGTATTTATACAAGTTGGAGAGCTTCTCTCTCTGCATGTAACACAAAGTCGTATCACAAAGTTGTAACACAAAGTTGTAACACATTCTCTCTCTTCATGTAGAAGTTGTGACACAAAGTTGTTGCACAAAGTTGTAACACAAAGTTGTGTCACAAAGTCATAACACATTCTCTCTCTTCATGTAGAAGTTGTGACACAAAGTTGTAACACAAAGTTGCTACACAAAGTTGTAACACAAAGTTGTGTCTAGAAGTTGTAACACAAAGTTGTGTCTAGAAGTTGTAACACAAAGTTGTATCACAAAGTTGTAACACCTTCTCTTTCTTCATAAGTTCATGTTGGCACAGAGTCAACATACTCCCGGATCCATTTTATTACCCATCCTCGGGTTATGGCTTATTTTGATTTCAGAGTTGGGATGCCATGTGCGTAATCCAGTGGCTATTTAGCTTGTGGTATGCAAGTCATTCCTGCTGTAATGCTTTTGCACCATACAATTTGTAGTCAATAGTCAAGAAACTTATCTCCTCTTAAGGAGGGTTAGATGACTATGAATGTTAGAGGGGATCTCGTTGCTGAGGTTGCGGACTCTGCCATCGAATCTTCTTGGGAAGAGGTTTGGCGGGGGTCTCGTTGTTGAGGCTGGCATTTCTTGCTATCTTGCATACATGTTGGATGCGATTGCACCCGTAGCATTGAGCTTGTAGATAATTAGTATGCAAGTTTGATATTTTTGCATATAGGAGACGGCTGTGATGTTTGGCGGGGGTCTCGTTGCGGAGGCTGCAGACTCTGTTGCCAATTCATCTTGAGTTTTGGCACAGCTTCGTGTCTTGCTTGTGAATTCATTGCATGCTTTGAGAGTATGGAATGAAAGTGCGTGATACTATTTTTTATGCAATCTATTATGTGCCGATGCAAAATCATGTGAGTGCATGTGATGTGTCTAACTATATGCTTATTTGTGGGATTTGATAGGGAAACTAAGACTCAAGCATCCCTAATGTGCAAAAAACGTGCATATGCAGTGAGTGTGCATGTAACAATCTAGTGCAAACTATATGTGCAAAAACGTGCATATGTGAGTGAGTGCTTGTGATACAATCTAATCCTAACTAAGGAAGACTTGGTTTCCCAAATCTTCGTTTTTGTCAGGGATGGCTTGCGTGTTGATGTAGTAGCGCTTCAGTCGGCTCCCGTTTATTGTTGTGTTGAATTGGACTCCATCTATTGTTTCAAGTAGCACAGTTCCGATGGGATTCATCTTTCGTACTCGGTAGGGTCCTTGACCTAGATACTTCAGTTTTCCCTTGTGTACTTTGGCATTGTATAACAGGACTAAGTCGCCTTCCTTGATGTCTTTAGCTTTCAGATTCCTATCAAACCATGCCTTTCTTCGACGTTTTTCTCTTGTCATGGCATGATAAGCGACTAGTCTTGTCTCTGTATGCTTTTCCAACTGACAGAGCCTTTCTTTCAAGGACTCATGATCACCCATGCGTTCCTGTACTGTGATGCGTAGACTTGGTATTACAAATTTGAGTGGGACCACGGCTTTAAGGCCGTACACCAATTGAAAAGGTGTGTTCTCTGTACTGACCTTGAATTTGGTTCTGTATGCCCATAAGGCTGCATTCAGTTTCTCTGCCCAATCAGAACGCTGTGGTTCTACTACCTTGGTGAGGATATTGCATATGATTTTGTTTGTGGATTCTGCTAGTCCATTCCCTTGGGGGTAGTAGGGTGTGCTTTTTCTATGGATGACCATGAAGCCAGACAAGAGTTCTTGGATCACCTCATTGACAAAATGTGTGCCTCTATCCGACACAATTTCAATGGGGCATCCGAATCGGGTGATCACATGTTCGTATAAGAATCTTGCTGTGCTTTTGGCATCTGCCTTTCTGACTGCTTTAGCTTCAACCCATTTTGTAAAGTAATCAGTGGCCACAATGATGTAGCGTGCCTGTGTTCCTTTTGTTGCTGGATGTATGGGACCCACATAGTCAATCCCCCATTTTTCAAATGGTTGTTGTGCAACAACTGTTGTTAGGGGATTGAAGTCTTTGTGTTGTGGTTTAATAGTTCGTTGGCATACATCACAGCCTTTTACATATTCATAGGCATCTGCCCACAGTGTTGGCCACCAGTAGCCTGTGAGGAGAACTTTTCTTGCTGTGGCTTCCCCTTGGAAGTGTCCTCCTGCAATGCCTTCATGGACTTCACTCAGGATTGGCAGGATCTCATGAGGCATTACACATCTTCTTAATATCTGGTCCTTGCCCATCTTGTACAGTTGTCCTGCAATGTTGATAGGGTGCAGCCTTTAGAATCAATTTTCTGGCATCTACTGCTTTCATGTCAGGGGGTGGTCTTCCTGCCATCAAGTACCCAATGATATCTCCACACCATTCTGAAACAGCATCTATTTGAAATAGTGTGGCATCTAGTAAGTCGTCTTCTACTCCAGTGGCTTCTTCTCCTGTCTTGACTCGAGACATGTGATCGGCAATGTAGTGTTGGGCACCTTTGCGGACCACGATTTTCAAGTTGAATTCTTGCAGCAAGAGGAGCCACCTGGTTATTCTTCCTGTGGTACACGGACGGTTCACAAGATAAAGCAATGCTTGATGGTCGGTGTAGAAGACAAAATCATTTGCGAGTAGATAGTGCCAAAATTTCTTTACACTATACACCATTGCTAGGGCTTCTCTTTCTGTGGTTGTATAGTTGATCTCTGCATCATTGAGTTATCGACTGGTGAAGTAGACGGGGTAGTCTTTCTTATGTTCACCAGGTTGACAAAGTACACTCCCAATTGCATACTTGGATCCATCAGTATGAACATAAAAATCAATATCCCAATTGGGAGATATAAGGATGGAGGCTGTGATTAGGCGCCACTTTAAAAGCTCAAAGGCTTGGTCACACTCTTCGGTCCATAAGAACTCCACTAATAATTTGTAAAGTGGTCTAGCTATCATGGCATACCGCAATATAAATCTTCTATAATAGCCGACATGTCCCATAAAGACCTATACACCTTTGGAATTTGTAGGAGGAGGCAATTCCATGATGATTTTGATTTTGTCCATGTCAGTTGCAATCCCATGTTGAGAGACGATGTGTCCCAAAACAACTCCGTGGGTGACCATGAACTGGCATTTTGTTGGATTTAGGGAGATGCCATACTCCCTGCATTTGATTAGTACTTCTTCTAGACATTTGAAGTGGTCCTGTTTGGTTGAATGGATGCACAAATCATCCAAGAACACCTGTAAAAACTTATTCAAAAATGACTTGAAAGTTGTGAACATGACTTGCTGGAATGTGGCTAGGGCATTACAAAGGCCGAATGGCATGACTCTATATGCAAAAATACCCCATTCTGTAGCAAATGCTGTTTTTGATTGGTCCTGAGGAGCAATTTGCACTTGCTTATAGCCACTGAAGCCATCCAAGAAGCTATATATTTCGGATCCTGCCACCTTTTTCAACACTGTTTCTGTTAAGGGTAGGGGGTAGTGATCCCTAATTGTGGCGGCATTCACATTTTTCAAGTTTACGCATATTCTGAGCTTCTTGTTGCGTTTAGGCACAATGACAATGGGTGAAACCCAATCAGTGTGCTCTATCTCGTAGATGAATCTGGCATCTAGGAGTTTTTCCAGCTCGTCATAAACCATGGTGCCATATTTAGGATTTGTGCGATAAGTTCCACATACCTTAGGGCGAGCACCTTCCCTTATAGGGATCGTGTGAACTGCCACTTCTGGTGAAATTCCTTTCATCTCTTTGTATGACCATGCTAGGTAGTCACGGTATTCCATTAGGAGGTCTTTGATTTGATTTCATCTTCTTGACGGGGCTGTTTCCCAATGAAAACCAATTTTTCTTCCTCCCCTTCAAGGGCGAGGTTTATTGTGCGTGTTTTTGCCGGTCCCTCATAGATTGGAGTTTCTCCAATGCTATCAGTTTCTTAAACTTCAGATTCTCTGATTGGTCTTGGCATTGCTATTGGTGCACTGCCACTTGTATAATTCTTAAAGTATTCCGGCACTTCTCGAAGATCGGCATCTGATGGGGTTGAACTAGCTTGACATGTGTTATGTGTACTGGGTGGCATAGTTGCATTTATTAATTGGTTAGGTTCTTCTGTTCTTTCTTTTTCTGAAGTCTCTTGATCGAGCTTCATCCGCACATGTGGCTTATATTTCCAAAACTTCTTACGTTGGGAACTGTGGGGTAACTTTTCCACTGGTAAGGTGTTTCCAAGTAAGGGTTCATGTGCTGCACATACTCCTTCCAGTCCCTCAGGGGACCATTCAAGAGGTGGTGGTTTTGATTTTGAGGGAACTGCCTTTGCAAGGTACAATTCGACAATCCTTGTTTGGACTCGTTCAAATTCATTGAAGTGCTCGGCCTTGGCTTTTCTGCGATTTCCTCCTGCAGCTTTCTTGCGGGATCTTCTACTGTTATTCAACTGTGGAGGTTCAACTTTTGGGAGCTCAACTACCATTAGGGCATGCAGAATGGCTAGGTCATTATCAAAGATTTGATTTTCAATTTCAGCATTCGCAGCCTCTGTTTCAAGGTCCCAAGGAAAATCTGAGTCATCATTGGTATGGGTACCTTCTTCAGGTTCATTATCCCATTCGAGGTCAACCATAAAGAATGGCATCTCTAGATCGATTGGTTCTTCATGTGTCGGTGGAGGATCGACCTGTAATGCATTAGCATCTATCTGTGAGAAGATGGGGTCTAATGAATGGCAGTCGTCGATGGTTGCCAATGTTTGTATCCAGTTATTGACATTGCTTTGTGAGTCACCTGCTATGGCATGCTATTGCAAGGGAGCTGATTTGCTTGAGATTGTCGTGGAAGATGTGTCATCCAATGCTCTAGGAACAATTGGTTTTATAGCTCCTGTCCCCACATTCACTCGGACTGTAGTGTCTCGATTCTGGATTGTCAATCTATCAGTTCCCCAGTCATGGAGGACTAATGCTTCCCGTAACCAAGGACGTCCCAGTAAGATTTGATAGGATTTTTTGGGGAGATCCAAGATTGTGAATTGAAGGGAAAAGCAGACTCCTACGATCTTTGTGGACACGCCATTCACTATTCCCAAGGGTTTAGCCCGTGAATCATCGGCAAGGCGTATGTTGAAATTAGCCTTTTGCATTGGTGGGAGACCCCATTCTTCGTAGAGCTCCTTTGATAGGACATTGACACCTGCTCCACCATCCACTATGGCTTGGACTTCATTATATGCCTTGTGGATCAAAGGCACAGTGATGTTGCATATGTCATCTCTCTCACCCATCCGCACAGGGATATCTTCAATGTTGTTCATAGGTGGAGGGGGATTTGCGAGTTCAATCCATCCTTTGAAACTCTCCCAGAGATTGGGACAATTCCGTAAGAGGATTCCGATGGGGATTGACACAGGGCAACTCAGGATGCTAGAGAGTGCGGCTCCTTCAAGTTGACGTGGTGGTACATTCTGTTGTGGAGTCAGTTGTTGGAACAAAGGCTCGAGTAAAGTATCAATACTTTGTGGGGCCAAGTCATGGATTGGGCCTTAAGCTTGTTTCTGAGCCTCAAATTGAGCTTGTTCATTTTGGACCCATTGCTGAAGTACTTGAAAATGAGCCTTCTCCACCTCTGCATTTGGGAATGGAGCTTCTTTTATTCGAGGCTCGGGAGTTGATGTGGATGAGCTCGGCTGCTCATTGCTTGGCGGAGGTGGAGGCACTTGTGCTTGCTTTTTCAGAAGTCGCTTCGGTTGGATTGGAATGATAGGGTCCTTCGTGGCCTCTTTCTGTTGGCGTGTAATTACATTGATAGGTTGTGACCTTAGACTTGCCGGACCCAAACTTCGATGGTCCACCCCAATGATGCCGATGGGAACGTCAGGCTTAACCTCTGCTTGTTCTGGGACCTTATTTTTCATGGGACAATCCATACAGGCATGTCCTATGCCACAATCTCTACAGAGTGGTTGGAAAGTAGCGGGGCTACCACGATGAGGGCACTCTGCGATCCGATGATTTTCTCCACAACCGTAACACTTGATTGGTGCTCCATATGTGTTGGGTCGCACTTGATTTGCATAGACTGTTATTATACCCTCTGCACCTTCTACATAGTACACTGGGTACTCTGCTTCATACTCAAATAGCGAGTCTACTTCCTCGGCTTGTAATTGATGTATGGGAACTGCCTGAGGAGCTGGATTTGGTGCTCTTGGATACGGTTGTGGATTCGGATTCCTAAGTAGTTGTGGGACTTGTGTCCGAACAGGAACAGGATTTAGCCTCGGAGCTGGGGGCGCTTGTGCAAGTGCCGGTTGCCTGTATACTGGCATGGGTGCCGCTTGGTATTGTGGTGGTCAAGGCGGATTGTTGCGCATGTTGAAGATGCAACTGTTCTCATCATGGCCGCCGACGACACAGATTTGGCACCACAACCGTGGCAGTGGATTTGCTTGTGCAGTGATCCTTGCTCTTAGGACTGGGCATTCATTTGTTGTATGATTTTCCAAGCAGTGTGGGCACCAGACATTTTCTCGCCGTGGATATGTTTGAGTTGGCGGCTGAGACAAGTGGAGTTTTTGATCCATGGCCTGCATCATATCATCTTTCAGCTTCAAGGTCATGGCCTCTAGGCTATCTTCATTGGATGTTTCGGCAGTGTCCTTTGATTTACCTTTTTTTGAGCGTTTATCTCGTGTATTTAATCTGGTATCATCACTGCTAGTGTCTGAGTCTGTCATGCCATCTTTGATGTCAATGGCTGCCGCATGAGCAGCACTGAATGTTTCATAGCTACTTATCTTTTTCATATCCTTGCAGATTTTCTTTCTTAGACCTGCTATGAACCATGCCGTGAGGTACTTTGCATCTGGGCATGGGTCACATTTGGCGATCAATCTCTTCATCTTTCCCAGGTATGTGCGTACATCTTCCCTCCGGCCTTGTTCGATCTTGCTGAGTTGGAGAGCGAGATCATCTTGTAGCCTTTCTGTTTGAAAGCGTCGTTTGAATTCAGTTTGAAGTAGGTCCCATGTGGCACGTTCTTCCACGAGAAGGTCGAGGTACCATTCTAACGCTTCATCAGTTAAGGCCATTGGAAACCAAGCCACCTTGGTTTCATGGGATTGATCACCACCTGCTCGACATGCGGCATCAAAATGCTGGAGGAAGCGAGCTGGGTCTCCCCTACCATTATATTTGGGAAGTTCTAGTTTTCCCAAGGGGCGTCGGCCTTGATTGTTGTGATTTCTTTGATTGAAGCAGTTGTCAGCCTATGCATCGAGCTCGATATCCCCATCATGGTCATGACGACGTCCAGCCATGTTGGGTAATGGAGGAGTTAAAGGGAGTTGTTGAATCTCAGGGGGGGATTCGGGGTAGAGGATTGGCAGGGGCGATTGTTGCAATGGAGTTAGATGTGGATGGGGCGAGCGTTAGAGTCAAAGTCATTGGTCGGAACGTAACTGCATGCAGATTGTGCATGATTTGCCAAGGGTGTCGCTACCCCAAGTGCGGGTGTGGAGGTGGTGTTGTTAGGAGAGTTAGAGTGGTGTTAGTTTGTGTAGGGACTGTCGTGTTAATAATGTGCCTAAGATTGTCCTACGTGTGTAGAGAAATGTGCCGGTGCAGACGGATCGTTAATCGGAGGTCACGGCGTGAAAATACGAGTGAATTTGTGCAAAATAAGGCCCACACGGGGGCGCGAATGAACGTGTGCTAGGGATGCCAAAATGGTGTGCAATGGGCTGGAAAAATACCCCATAATGTGGTGTTTCCGTGTGTGAAATCTGGGTTCAAACAGGGTTCAGTTTGGGTCCCAAACGGATGAGTTTCGAGGGGTTAAAGTAGGGGTAAATTGTGCGTTGGGGGGGTCCTAATGGTGGTGTGAAGGGACTTTAAGTCCAACCGAGGGGTTGAAACCAAGTTGCTCTAGTTAAGGAAACTAACCTAGATCCTCCCAGTTACTGGAACTGGGAGGTTTAACTAACTGTAGTTAGTTACTAATTGAAGAGTTAATCTAACCTAACTGAGGGTAAACTTAATCGAACCTAGTCTAGCTAACTGAGGGTTAACTAAACTAACCTAACTTCAGTTACTACGTGGACTAATCTAACCGAGGTTAACTAACTAACCTAGTTATCCTAACCTAACTAACCTAGCCTAACTGTAGTTAAGACTAATCGAGCTAAGGTTAAAGCTAACCCTAGGGTTAGTTTAGGTTAGCTTTTTTTTTTTTTTTTTTTGCGGGGGGGTGGTGGACTTCGCGACAGCGGCACCCGGGGGGGGGTGTGGTTTTTCGCACAAGGGGGGTTGCATAGGGGGGGTTTTGCGCACAGGGGGAGGGGGCGGGGGCGAGTGGGGCGGGGCGGCGGCGGGGGAGCGAGGAGTGGGGGGCGGCGGTGAGGGGCGGAGAGCGGGGGGGCAACGTGAGCGGAGGGGTGAGGGGGTGAGGGGAGAGCGGGCTTTGCGACGGGGGAGGGCGGGGGGTGGCGGGGGCAGGGTGATGGGGGAGGGCGCATGGGCGCCGGGCGGGGAGGCGTGGGCGGGGGGTGAGAGAGAGGGCAGGTGAGAGGGCAGGGCGGGTGAGAGAGAGGGGGGGCGGAGAGCGGCGGGGGTGGGGCACGGGCGCGGGGCGGGGAGGCTCGGGCGGGGGCGACGCTTTTGGCGCCACCGCGGAGTGGTCGGGGGGTGAGAGCAGGGGTGGGGTGGGGGAGTGGCGTGAGCGGGGGCGACGCTGCGTACGCCGCCGCGGGGGCGAGGTGGGGGAGTGTTGTGAGCGGGGGGCGACGCTGTGTGCACCACCGTAGGGCGGGGGGGTTAGAGAGGGGGGGCGACGAGGGTTAGAGAGGGGTGGCAGGCGACGGGGCGGGGTTGGGGGGTGCACGGGGGCGACGGCGGCGGCTCTACGGAGCGCCGCCATGGGAGGGGTGGGGGTGGGGTGGGGTGGGGTTGACAGGGGTAAGGGGGAGGGGGAGAGAGGGGGGGGGTGGGGGGGGGTGACCGGGGTAAGGGGGAGAGAGAGAGAAGGGGTGGGGGAGGGAATGAGGGGGAGAGAGGAGAGAGTGAGAGAGAGAGGGGGTGGGAGAGAGAACGAGGGGGAGAGAGGAGAGAGTGAGAGAAAGAGGGGGGGGAAGGGGGAGAGAGGAGAGAGAAAGGAGAGAGAGGGGGATGGGGAGAAAATGAGAGAGAGAAAGGGGGGGGGAGGGGGAGAGGTGGAGATGGAGGGGGAGGGGGAGGGGGGAGGGGGAGCTGGAGATGGAGGGGGAGGGGGTGAGGGGGAGGTAGAGATGGAGGGGGAGGGGGTAGAGATGGAGGGGGAGGGGGGAGGGGGGAGGTGGAGATGGAGGGGGAGGGGGGGGGGAGGTGGTGGTGGAGGGGGAGGGGAGGTGGAGATTTTGGGGGAGGGGGAGAGGTGGAGATGGAGGGGGAGGGGGAGGGGGAAGGGA
>NC_141615.1:23223083-23301587 GCF_047967505.1 Dipteris shenzhenensis
ACTCTTTGACCATAATTAACACATATGAAAACTCTTTAATTATGATCAAATAAATGGTCAACTGTACTTTGACTTAGGATATTTACATTGTGGTGACATCCCCTCGGCTTCTATTCAGTTGACCTCAACTGAAAAGCTTCCTTGTAAACATCCAAAAGTTGTGGATGGTCGGATAACATGTCTTCATCCATCCACTTGGCATCTAATGCCGTATAATTCTTGAATTTTACAAGATACCTGTAAAACTCCTTACCCTGAGGGCCTTTGCGCACAGTATGGTACACAATCTGCTCTGGTTGAAGGACCTTCTCCAGCTCATCCACTTCTGGTGGATCCTCTGATACTGGTTCTGTAGGCTCTGGTCCCTCGAATTTCTTTAGAAGACTCACATGGAATGCATTGTGAATCCTCCAATGCTCTAGCAATGCTAATCTGTATGCAACCTCATTTATTCTTTCTGTAACCCTGAAAGGGCCATAGTATCTGGGGGATAACTTTGCATACACTTTCTGTTTGCCTTTAAACTTACGGAGCCTAGCTTTTTCAAACTTCAAAAGTACCAATCCCCTTCCTTGAGATCTAACTGTCTCCTATGCTTATCTGCAGTTCTTTTATGTTTCTCTTGAGACCTTTCAATTGCTGTCCGGACTAGGCTGTAAGCTGTCTGGAGGTCTCTCACAAACTGATCAGCTGCAAATATTTCATCTTTGGTCCTCAATATAGGTGGCAAAATCACCTTCCCATATATGACCTCAAAAGGGGCTTTCCTTGTAGAGCTATGTACTGTATTATTGTAAGCAAACTCTACCAACGGTAGGTACTTTTCCCAGTCTGAACTTTGGTCACCCTCGTAGCATTTCAGCATATCCAAAACTGTAGAATTTGCTACTTCACTTTGACCATCTGTCTGGGGATGGGAAGAAGAAAAAAAATTCAGATTCGTCCCCATGTTATCAAGTAAAGCTCTCCAGAATAGACTGGTCATTCTGGGATCTCGATCACTAACAATGGACTTAGGCATACCATGATGTTTAAAAATCTGTACCATGAAAAGCTTAGCCATATGATCTGCCTTTATGGTTTTGCGAACCGGAATGAAATGAGCTTGCTTGCTGAATCTATCAATGATAGTCCAAATCCCATCATTCCCTAACTTTGATCTTGGCAAATAAAAAATAAAGTCCATTGTAATACTTTCCCATGGTGCCTGAGGCACGGGAAGAGGCATAAGTAGGCCAGGTGCCTTCCGTCTATCATACTTCACTTTCTGACACGTAAGGCATTCAGTAACAAACTGATGTATATTTTTCCGCATCCCTGGCCAAAAGAAATACCTCTCTAGTGCTAGAGTTGTTGCTGTAATTCCTCTATGTCCAGCATAGGGAGGTGCATGGCATTCCTCCAAAATCTTTTTCCTCATCTCTTGGGTGATGCATAGGCAATCATCTTTCATTAGATACCCATCTTTCAGGGAATAGTGAATGGTGGATTGCCCCTCTTGCATTTGCTGTAAAACTTCACCAAAATCTGCATTACGAGCATATTGCTCCCTCATGCCTTCCAGGTCCTGATGATAAGCAATAGTCACATTATTGACCTGGGGTCTTCGGGACAAGGCATCTGCCACTCTGTTCCGAATTCCTGGGGTATGGACAATCTGAAAATGATACATTGACAGCATGTTTGCCCATTTCATATGCTTCTCGGAAAGCTTGGTCTGAGTCAAAAAGTATCTCAGACTTTGGTGATCTGTCTTAACAGTAAAATCTGCACCCAAAAGATAGTGCTTCCATGTATGGATGGCATGAATTACAGCCAATAACTCTTTCTCATAGATTCCTAGATATCTCTCTGCATCCCGAAGTCTCCTGCTTTCATAGGCCACTACATGACCATTCTGATGCAATGCAGCCCCAACACATTCTCCACAAGCATCACAATCAACATCAAAAGATTGATAAAGATCCGGGACTACAAGAATAGGCTCTGTAGTCAACTTCTCCTTGAGTGTATTGAATGCTTTCTTCTGTGATATTTCCCATGTGAAGGCTGCATTTTTCTTAGTAAGGTCATGTAATGGAGCTGCGATATCAGCAAAATGTCTGATAAACCTTCTGTAGTAAGAACACAGGCCTAGGAAACTTCAAACTTCATGCACAGTTTTCAGCTCTGGCCATTCCTGAATGGCACGGATCTTTGCTGGATCCATTTGTATCCCATTCTTGGATGTTATATGCCCTAGATAATGGATTTCTTTCAAGAAGAATTCACTTTTCTTGTTGTTTGCGTAGAGCTGATGATTTCTCAGCTCTTGAAACACTATAGCAAGATGTTCCCTGTGCTCTTCTTCTGTCTTAGAAAAGACTAAGATATCATCAAAGAAAGTACCCGTGAAATGCCTGTACTTTCGGAAGATGCGATCCATCATTCTATTGAATGTGGCTAGAGCATTTGTCAACCCAAAAGGCATCACTAAGTATTCATACAACCCGAATGTAGTGCGGAATGCTGTCTTGTGCACATCCTGAGGCTGTATCCTCACTTGGTGATAGCCACTCTTTTATCCTGCTGAAAACTGAAGCTCCATTTAACTGATCCAGCACATCATCAATGCGCGGAATAGGGAATCTATTCTTGATGGTCATTTTGTTCAGTGCGCGATAATCGACGCACATACGGAATGAACCATCTTTCTTCTGTACTAGCAGTACAGGGGAACAACAAGGAGACGAGCTGGGCTGAATTAACCCTTTGGACAGCAAGTCCTATACCTGAGCCATAGTCTCCTCTCTTTGAGTCGTACTGACTCTATAAGGTGGTATGTCTGGTGCAACCTGCAAATAAGCATCCCAAAACTTTTGGTTGTACACATCCACTGTATCTCCTGCATCCATATGCAAACCATCCCAATCTTGAAGAACATGGTCTCTAAACTGTTTAGGCATAAACTGCTGGTAGAAGGCTTTCTTGAAGTCCTTCCACTTCCTTGGGGCTGACCCATCTGTGGTCTGTGCACTCCACCATGCGCTAGCTGCTGTTGTCAAGTGCAAACTGACCATTCTCAACTTGGAGGATTCTGAAAACTTTTCTGTGCCGAATGTAGCATCAAACTGCCTGATGAACTGCAATGCTTTGTCTGTATGACCATACTGTCCATTGTAGGTCATAAACTTGACAGATTTACCTCCCTCTTTGAATTCCTTGGTCTCTCTGGAAGACTTTCTCTTCCTAGACTTCTTATGTTTCCTTCTTTTTCTGGATGGTTTATCTGGTAAAGAAGAAGAAGATACAGAAGTCGAACTTGAGGTAGACGGTGATGGACTAGGAGATCGGTGATGATGCCTCGATCTCTTCCTGCTATGGGACCGTCCCCTATGAAATCTCTCTCTCTTTGGTTGTACGCGAGAGTGTGCCTTTGGCATTGGCACGTCATATGCTATATTAGGCATAGCTTCTGCTTGAAACAAATGCTGAGCCCTTGGATCTTTTCTGAGATTTTCCATCTCTTGCATACGAGCACGTACCATCTGTTCAAATTCTTGTTGAGTTTGCTGCACACTTCTCTGTCTTGGATGTACATCCCTATCTTGTGAATCCCACTGGATAGGTGATTGATCCATATTCTGAGATCTGCAAATTTTTTCACACACCGTGCCGGTAACTGATGCACCACTACCTTTGCTTTTCCAACAGAAAAATACCTCAACAAGAGGTGTCTTGCATTCACAACTTGTGCCAGTAATTGGGCTATCAGTTCAATGCTAAAGCATCAACAATTGTATTGCCCTTTTTTCTGGCTACTGCAAAAAGCACTCAGAAGCATCTGATTCATCTTCCCAGTGTACAAAGGCATGCATTTTCTTTTTCTGCAAATCTCTGATTTCTCTGCTTTTCTCTGCTTTTCTGCTGCTTTTCTGACAGTAGAAGTCTGCTTTCTCTGTTTTCTCTGTTTTCTCTGCTTTTCTGCTGCTTTTCTGACAGTAAAAGTCTGACAGGCAGGTGAAATCTGCTAGCGGAAACAGTGTCTGCAACTGTCCCTTTTTTTTTTTTTTTTGAAAGGACAGTAACCAGATGGAGTAACTGGCTAGTTACTCTAACCAGACTGACTGGTTCTGGTCTGGTTAGTCTGCAACTAGACTAACTGGACTGGTCACAGTCTAGTTACAGTGACCAGACTGGTCCAGTTGGGTCAACTAACTGGACCTCTAGCCAGTCCACTAACCAAGGTTAGGCTAAATAAACCCAGGGTCTGCCACATCAGCTACCTGATCTGGCTGCCACATGTACTGCCACGTCAGCACCCCTCAGGCCTGCATGCCACGTCAGCAACTTGTCAAGACCTCTGCCACGTGGGTGCCACGTCACCTGTGTGCCACGTGTGAGCACCACGTCAGCTCTGTGCACACTTGCCACGTCAGCAGGTGCCCAAGGTTCCAAACCTTGGCTGTGAATTGGTCGACGTCGCGCGTCGAGCCTTCTGGAGACCATCCGTCGTCGCGGGACCTTCTGCGTGCATCTAACCATCCTGGGCATCCGCAAGCACCCCGTCACCTGATGTAGCGTAAGGGCGGTGTTCCTTTACGCCACTTAGACTCCTGGCGTTGGCTCTCCGTCTTGCCTTTCTTTCATTTCTTTCAGCAAGGAAGGACAAAAGCACCCGTTCAGCACAAGCGCCTCTCAAACATAGCTTTGAGCGTCAATTTGGCGATGCAAACCTCCACCCGTGCACGCCCGTCTGCGACCTTTTGCATTTGACATTGGTCGCTCATCCGTTAGCATCTCGTCGATGACGACCTTCCCTCTAAGCCTATTCTCCGTTAGGCATTCTTTCGTTGTTGCGTTGGAGGTCCCAGGCCTACCAATTAATTCCTCTCCTTGGCTAGAATCGTCACAGCCTTAAAAGGCTATGAGCCTAGGCTCTGATACCAATGGAATCCCTCACGCTCTTTGAAAGACAGCAATTTTGTTATGAAATCCATGGAATCCCTCACGCTCTTTGAAAGACAGCAATTTCAGATGGAATTCCTCACGCTCTTTGAAAGACAGCAATTTCGTTATGAAATCCATGGAATCCCTCACGCTCTTTGAAAGACAACAATTTCAGATGGAATCCCTCACGCTCTTTGAAAGACAACAATTTCGTTATGAAATCCCTCAAGCTCTTTGAAAGACGGCAATTTCTCTTTGATTCACTATGAACCTCCTTCGTAAAAGACAGCAAGCACATTTCCCCTTTTGCTCTCCCTCTCTCTCTCTCTCTCTCAACAGAGACACTAGGGCCCAGGACAACATGTCGGGCTGGACCCCCCCCGAAGGTATTTTATTACTTGAAGAGAATCTGTTATAAAAGTTCAGCGTAGAGCTGTCTGATACACACACTTTCAAAACGTTAAAAATCCCCTTTTTTTACAAGAGCTTCAAGCTCATTTCAAATTGGCAACATGCCACTTGTCTAAAATCTAGACTAAGTCCTATTACATGCCACTAAGGGCCACTCTGGAGTCTTCAAAGCACTTGGTCACACGAACCGCCTCCTAGATGCTTGTTAGGCTCCCGTAGCGCTTAGGAAAAATAACTCTTCCTAGTACCTGCAACAATTAATTAAAGCGCACCACCATGGCACCCATTAATTGTTAGCGCTTTGCATGCAAATAACACACTGTGGACTAATTCTAGTCACGGTGGGCGTCCCCACTGAATACATGTGCACACCTAAACAAATATAAAAATATATATTTATTCTCTGGTTGACCGGAGTCAACACTCTTGATTATAATTAAGGAGCTTTGACCAAGAGTCGAGGCGCCTTAATTATAGCCAAGTCTCTCCAACCGAAGTTGGCACAACTCTCCAACCGAAGTTGGCACATCTTGGTTAACCGTAGTTAACCCTCTTGGCGCATGCCAAGTCTCGTTGACCGAAGTCAACACTCTTTGACCATAGTCAGCTCTGTGGTTCTCTGGTTAACCGTAGTTAACCCTCTTGGTAATAAACCAAGTCTTCCTGACCAAAGTCAGGCTTACTTGACCAGAGTCAAGTATCTTTGACCATTAAAAGAACTCTTTGACCATAATTAACACATATGAAAACTCTTTAATTATGATCAAATAAATGGTCAGCTGTACTTTGACTTAGGATATTTACATTGTGGTGACAGCGCCCAACATAAGATAAAGTAAATAATAGACGGGTAGATATAGTGGTTCAAAACAAATTTCCTTCTGGACAGCGTTGGTTGTAGCGCTTGCCATTTGGTGATTTTGTCTCTGACTTTGTCAATTACCAGTCCCATCTGTCCTTCATTGAGCATCTGAATCCCATAGGAATACAAAGCAGCCTGAAAACTTCTCCCTCCTTTATAACTTTGCACCCTTTGTTCAATAGAATTTGTGGAGGTGCACTCCTAGTGCCAAAAATTCCTGTTTTTTCGTGATTAATCTTGGAACCTGAGGCTAGATAGGATATATTGAAGCATTCTAGGACAGCTTTAACGGTTTGTTCATCATTTTCGTGGTGTTAGAT
The DNA here is from genome assembly GCF_047967505.1 of Dipteris shenzhenensis. Lineage (NCBI taxonomy): Eukaryota > Viridiplantae > Streptophyta > Polypodiopsida > Gleicheniales > Dipteridaceae > Dipteris > Dipteris shenzhenensis. The sequence goes on from NC_141615.1 coordinate 23,229,606, forward strand.
TGGTATCGTTGGCAAACTGCTGACAAATAATCTGTCTGTTTCGATCCAGTTGGATGCCATGAATACTTTCCTTTTCAGATCCATCATGAATTAGCCATCTATAAGGCAAGGCTGTCCCTTTCGAATTGCAATCTATGTCAAGTTACACTGTTTCAGTTTGCATATCCTTGCTTGCAAGAAACATATTCTCAGGTTCATTGGCATAATGACTATGACTTGAATGTCCACCACGATGATTTTCTCTTCCGATATGGTATTTCAGAATGCAGAAAGCACATCGCTTTAGAGAAGAAGAAAAAGCAGTTAGGGTTTGCAGTTTCAGATGCTCGTACCGCAGCTGAAAGTACTAGTGAGACAGCAAACATTGCTCATGATGATAGGGCATGTTTTCACATGCAAGTATCATCCTTCCAAGCATGAAATTCTGTCCACATGATACTTTCGATAGTGGTTCTTCAAGCACATCACATCGTGCAAGAAACTATTTAAGTCTTTGGATTGTGCGCCTAAGGGGGGCATCATGACGTGTGTTCTTATGCAGTTAGAGGCATTGATAGAGTGGAAATCACCTCAGTATCAGGTGATGCACTCGCTCTATTGTTTGTTTTATATTTTTTAGGCATTAAGGAAAATCTGATTTCTATTTCAGCCATTGCTACAGCTGGTTATGGTTATCGTTGTGCCCCTGTACGACTTTAGGCATGATAATAGCATTGTACTCATCGGACCACTCACCAGAGGGCTGTATAACTCTGATTCTTATGAGAGAGGGGCTGTTGTTGAGGCACATGCAATGAAAGATTCAGTTATTGTAGACACTCATCTATGGCATGACAGGTTTGGGCATCTACATTATCGTAGCTTGGTTAAAATGCATTCACAGGATGTGGCCGTCAGCCTCCTGAACATGCACACTTTCTAAGCATAGTTGTGAAAGGTGCTTACCGGGCAAGATGCATATATTTTCTTTTCTTAAGGACGGGAGTGTTGGTGCAAATTGCATCTGATACATAGTGATGTGTGTGGTCCTGTGAGGGCAACATCCATTGGGGGATTTTATTATTTTGTCAGAATATTTTGTCAGAATATTGGTCGACTTCTCCTGCCATACTTGGAATTTTGCCTTGAGATCTAAGTCAGATGCCTTTGCATGCTTCTTGGGAATACTTGCCATGGTTGAAAATGAGAGTGGCCACAAGCTGGTCACACTTTGTACCAACAAGGGGGGAGAATACATGTCCCGTGAGTTTACTGATTTTTGGCAGCTTGCGGCATCATACATCAGTGCACAGTGCTACACACTGGAGCAAAATGGAGGTGCAGAGTCGAAGAACGGACTCTAATGGAGATGGCCAGGTGTATGTTACAGGGTAAGTCTCTTTCCAAGAAGTTGTGCTTGGATGCCATCATGTGTGCAAATGTAGCGGGAGATAGACTATCCTCACTCTCTCTCCTGCTCAATACTAACTGCAACTGCAAGATGATGCACTCAATACACAAAGTGAGCTGTGGATGTGAGTGAGAGAATCAGAGGGAGAGAATGTAGTGGACCTCCGAAGAGGAACTAGATACAACTGAATAATGAATGCCCAAAGGGCTGAATACAACTGTATGAAGGGGCTGAAACCCTCACTGCAAAACTAGAAGACTAGACTACCTAGAGGAGGTGAATCCTCACTAGATCCCTGAAGAGGCTAAGGCTGCCCTGCTGGTCTGCTGTGGGGAGGCCTGACTCTGCTGCTCTGAAGGCTTGAAGGCTTGAGGAGTGGATGAAGAATGAGGGCTAGAGGCTGCCCTTTTATAGGCTGATAGGTCAGCTTGGCTGACTTGGTCAACGCCTACCATTGGCCTGGTCGGCTGGTCAACGCCGACCATTGACCAGGTCGGTCAAAAAAGTCAGCATACACCAAGAAGGCAACATGTTGACTTTTGACCATAAAGTCAACTCTGCATTTTTTGACCTGCAATGATGTGGCGTTGACTACCTCTTGACTGTGTGTTGATTGCCGATTGCGCAAGGCTGCCTGAATGGCTGTACGGACGTCTACGTGGCCGTTGACTTGGCTACTTGCGTTGGCTCTACCTAGCATGGCCACGGGTGTGTGGATGCTCGTGACATCCCTTTTTGCTGAAACTCGAACTAGGGTACGAAAGAGGCTTCCCATCGTGCTGACGGAGGTGACTGTCTGTGGTATACCTGGATGATAAATCTTGATCCGAATGCATGGTTCTTGAATCCGAAAATGGTTGCTGAACTCATGAATCTTGATCTGCAAGTACTGAATGCTTGGATTTGGTGCTAACTTTTGTTATGGATATTTGTTGTGGGTTAATATTCCAGGATGATGCTCCCTGTGGTTTTCCTCAGTGCATATAGGTGATAGGGATGGAGGAAGATTGGGTTTGAGAGAGGCATCCTGGTCTTGGAGTAACCCTATTGCCTGCTGTAATACTATATCTTGCTGTAATACTGTGTCTTGTTGGCGCTAGCCTCGAACCCCTTGAATGACTGATATCAAAAGTCGAGGTGGAACACCCTTTCTCCAATAGATGAACTTGGACCCATGGCCTGGGATTTTGGCATCCAAGCCTTGGTGTTGATAATCTGGTTGGACTTTGAACTGGTGCCACCATCGTGCTCCCAAGATGACATCTGTTGCCTGAGTAGGTGTGACCCTGAGTGGCCGATTATGTACCCATCTTGAGATCTTCAGAGTGGCTGAAGATACTCGCATGTTGCTCTTGATCTGCTGCCCTGGAAATGCACCGTTCTTCTTTTGCTTCCCAAGCCTCTCGATCGCGTTCTTTTGCCTCCCGAGCTAGCCTTTCACGCTCTCTGGCGGCCTGCTCACGATCCTCCCGCATCTCCTGAAGCTGAGTCATGCGGATAAAGAGAGCCTCGGACTGTTTTTGCTGCATCTGCATCATAGCCTGCAACATGGCTGTCATGGTAGACATGGACGTGTCTGCAAGATTATGTGGTGGGAGTGGTGGCGGTTGAGGCACTGAACCCTCACCCCCCCCGGTGTTGGACTGCTCACTAGTGCTCATGGTGTCCTTGCCGGATCTTGTCTGGACCATAAAACAATAAGCTGTCCCTAAATTGACCCTCCCTATCTCAGGAAAGAAATCGCGGGGTTGCGTCGGAGCTATGCGGGATGTCTGGGAGCTGAGCTTGACGATGGAGCTGAAGTGCGGGAGCTGGAGCTGGAAGCAGGAAGCTAGGAGTAGGGAGCAGGTTTGGGAAGGCTTACGGAAGCAAAAGGATGCACAAGAGTGGAGCAAGAACTGGAAGCCATCACATCAACTAGAAGAATGAAAATGAAAGTACAAAGTACTTTAAAAGAGAACCCTAGGACCTAGTGTCCTAGTGGTACCACTAGTACTAGGTGTCATAAGACACTAAAAGTACAAGGTGACCTAAGTGCCAATAACTAAAGCTACATGGCACATACCAGGGCCCAGAGGGCATCAATACGACCGGGAGAAGATGGCCTACACTAGACACGAGCGGGACCCAGAGCCAGTGGCACGACAGCTTAGGCAGAGGGTTGATGAAGAGATTACGCTTGGGGACATTCCCTCCTTGTTCAGAGTTGGAGCGCGATTGAGGGGGGTCACGGTTGCCCTTGTTAGACGTAGATCTGTGACCAAGAGACAGCGCAGGACTGTGCTCCCAAGCAGCCGGAAGCATTTTATTTCTGAATTTATTCTATCACTGCCCTACCCTTGACGAGGGGGATAGAGTGGATCATAGTCGTGACATTGGCGCATATTTCACTGTATTTAGATGATAGATGATCTGGTGTTGACGATGATGATAGTGATGAGGGGGTGGACTATTATTCTAATAAGACTATGTAGCCTTTAGCTTTTGTTTTTTTGCATGGGTGTTGATGCGCATTAGTAGCTCCACCCTTTCAGCTTGCTTGTATCAGGTTTCTCACAATCTCATAGACCCATCGATCTTACTTTAATAAACCTTCTTTCTTTCTTTCTTTCTCTCTCCCACACACACCAGGGTCCAGGACAACTTGTCGGGTTGGACCCCCTTGAAGGTTTTTGTTTCCAGAGATGAGAGATTTACCAAAGTACAATATCTACAGATCGTAGGCTGATTGCCAAACGTGAAAAATCAGATGACAATAAAGATCAATTCTCCTCTCTTGGCAAGTGCCAAGTGTCATTTTCCTAATTACATGCCACATAGGGAAGTTTTAGAGCCTTTGTAGCCCTTGGTCACATGGACACCCCCAAGCTTGGGTATTAAACCACTCTCTTATACTTGCAATAATTAATTAAATGTACATAGCCATGGCATCCATTAATTATTAGCCTTTGCATACAAAAATAAAACTCTAGACTATTTCTAGTCACTACGGGCGTCCCCACTAAACACATGTGCACACATAACATAGATATACTATGGTTGATCGAGGTCAACCTTCTTGACCATAATTACGGGGCTTTGACTATGGGTAAAGGCGCTTTAATTAAAGCCGAAACTCTCCGACCAGAGTCGGGAATATCTTGGTGGGCTGAAGTCAACCGTCCTTGGCTAAAGCTTAGCCTTGTTGACCGAAGTCAACACTCTCTGACAGAAGTCAGCTCTGTAACGCTCTGGTTAACCGTGGTCAACCCTCTTGGCCTAAGCCAACTCTCCCTAACCAAGGTTAGGCTTACTTAATTGAAGTTAAGTATCTTTGACCGAAGTCAATACTTTGACCAACAGAAAATAACTCTTTGACCATAATTAAATAAATGAAGAGCTTTATAATTATAATCAAATAAATGGTCAACAGGAACTTTAAGTTGCAGTATTTACAACTTGGTGACGAGGGCCTGGAACTAGCAAGCTACAAAGCTTTTTGGAGCTGTTCGAAGAGGAGAATAAGAAGGTACGGGCTGTTTTTGGAGTATAGAAAAGGGCGTCTAGTTTGAAGGGTGTTTTTAGATGTGAGAGGTGGTGTGTGTGAAGGCTAGACTGAAGAAGCTTGAAGGAAGGGGTCTCTTGAAGCCTCTCTGCCTTGTCTTTAGCTCGCCCCCCCTCCTTCTCTTCCTTGATACCCCTTTCTCGTACCCTTCGCCTGACTTTGTCCGTTCATTCCACTTGTGTCCAAATGGCTTTCTTGACAGAAATGGTAGAGAATAAGGTGAAGATTATAGTGTTACCCATGTTTCATGTAGATCGTCAATCGGACGAACAACTATGGTGTTTGGCGTGTCATGATGGACTCCCTATTGCAGTCCTATGACTTAGCAGACTTCATTCTAGTGGGTGTCAAACGGCCAGACCCCTTGGAGAGAATTTAGGGATCCTAGATCAGAAGGAGGCTGAGAATTTGGCTCAGCTCTAGGACAGGGTCAATGCAAGGGTACACTCTTTCATTTTCTGAACTTTACTGCTCAGATTATAAATCATGTAAAGCATATGACGGTAGTTAAAACTATTTGGGAGCACCTGGCATCCTTATATAACATGACTTCCCCCATGAAGAGGGTTTCCCTCGAAGTTCAGATGCGGTTGCTGGATCTTTCCAATTCTTCATCGATGCGGGAGCATATCAATAAGCTTCAGGAACTTCAACGGGAGATTCTACAAGCTGGGAAGGAGATTTCCTCTGAGGATATGGCCAATACCCTGCTCTCTGACGTGACCTCTCAGTACTCTGCTTTCTATTCGTCTTTAATCACTAGTAGTAGGATGAATGCTTTGACTTGGGAAGAAATGGTACCGAAGGTGCTAGACTAGGAGGAGAGGTTTCAAAGTTCCTCCGATGGCGGTGGCTCCGATTCTTTGGCAGCTCCGCAGCAGGGAAAGAATCAAGGTCGCCGGACCCTTGATACGAGGATAGAAGCAGAGAAGGGAGTACTCAAGGCGGAGCGCTCATGCAATCACTGTGGCCAGAAAGGCCACTACTAGAGAAAGTGCCCTCCACGCACAACCAATAAGGGGTACCGGTTCCTCCTCTCCTGCCATAACTCTTGCCTTTGTTCACATTGAAATTATTGATTCTTTGGCTTCCTCTGTTGGAGAGGGGTAGTGGCTCTTACATGACCTAGATCGTCAACAGTGGGGTATCTCGTAACATGAGCCCCTCTCCAGTCGGATTCACGGTTTTTGTGATTTCGGGGGGAGATGTTGCATCGACAACAATTTTGTCATCAAAGTATGTGGTGAAGGTAGTCTTGACATTATCCCCAACGGAAAAGGAGGAAGGCACTCTTCCAGGGAACTGCTCGCTCCCTCCCTTGGCTTTAATTTGCTGACCTGTTGTCTTGGTGCCACTTTCTTGTTTGATGAACACTTTGTGGAGGTTAGGGATAAAGCTATCGGCCAGTAGTTTAGACTGGTACGGTGAATGATGGGATTCATACCTTGTCCGCGCTTTCCTCAATCACGTCTTGCCTTCGGGGTGACCTGTGGCATATTTCGTTGTGGCCACTTGAATGTTGAAGCACTATGTCCTTGGTCTACTTGATGTGGGCAGTAAGCATGGTCAATGCCATTCCCGTATTTGAGAGAAGCAACACCCCGGCGCGTATCCGAAGTAGACCTCACGGCAGGCTTCTCTTCCTCCTGAGTTGGTCCATGTAGACCTTTGTGGAGGTGCTCTTTATTTCATGTTGCTAGTGGATTATCTTAGCAAGATCATGTGGATCTATTTTCTAGCTCAGAAGTCTCTGGCTTACTCCCGCTTTCGAGAATGGTGTGCCCTTGTTCAAAATGAACCTGAATTCAATGTTAAAGCCATACGATCTGATAAAGGTGGAGAATTTTGTGTGACAAAGGGCATTTGGCGGGAATTTGCAAAGACTGGCACTACCTTAGAAGCATGGTTTGTGGGGTGGAAGAACGGAATGGTGGTAGAAATGTCTCGGACCATGCTTGCACACTGGGAGGTTTGTTGGTTTCTCTGGGCTGAGGCCACAGCCACTATAGTACATATCCTTAACCGTTCTTCGACTTCTAAACTTACTCCATTTAAGGCTTATTTTGGGAAAAAACGGTAAGCCCGCTCTAGGTTAAGTACTCATTGTTATCTCGCATTCTCAAAGACAAGGAACCCTCGACTGTCTAGGAAGCACTCTATCAGACACAATTGGAAGAAGGCCATGGAGTTGGAGTTGGACTCTATTGAAAGAAATTGGACCTGGGAGTTAGTGCCCCTGACTCTTTCAGTCATTGGTACCAAATGGGTCTACAAGACCAAAACGCATCCAATGGTACTATGGATAAACATAAAGCCCGTCTTGTGGCCAAAGGATACTCATAGCGACTTGGGATCGATTATGATGACACCTTTGCTCCTACTACCATGATGGCCACTCTTTGGACGGTGTTAGTAGTTGCTGCTCATGAGCAATGGCCAATTTACCAAATGGATGTTAAATTTGCCTTTCTCAATGGAGATTTAAAGGAGGAGATCTGTGTGGAACAACCTCCCAGGTTTACCAAGTTAGCAGGGATGGTTTATCGGTCAAGGAAAGCACTGTATGGGCTTAAGCAAGCTCCTTGAGCTTGGAACTAGAAAATGGATGAGTACTTTCTACGGGAGGTCCCCAGCTGATCCCAATCCTCTAGCCAAGAGCCAAAGAAATGCAAGTCAAGTCAGAGGCTCCCTCCAACCTCAACTGGAGGTTGGCCATGTAAAGTGCGTGCTCTTTGTTGAGTTGTAAGCCCCTCTCTCAAATGTAGGTGTGAGTAGAGGTTATTTTATGTGCTAGCCAACTCTCCTTTCCCAACCTTTAGCCATCGTTAAAGGATTGTTTCATTAATCATATGTGTCGCGTAACTCTAGGTTTCTTTGGGCAACCTCTAGTAGTTCCAAGTTCCTTTCCAAACCTTAAGCCATGAATGGTTTTTGCTATATCAAGCACATGACATGGGTCAACTTGAAGTTTCTTTGCTACTAAGCACCATCACGCTACTCTTGTTCTACAACGACTTTCCAACCTCGTCCTCATATTTTAATCACCCCCCCTAACTAGTGGTTGTGTGTTAGGTGGCGTGCCAAGCTATGCACTTGCTTATGTCCAAAGCTATGTACGTTAGTGCAAGTCCCAACGAGCATCTCAACTAACTATTTTGTCGTTTCTCAATGTCCTTTCACATTTCACAATCTTTAACTGTGGTTGGAGGTTAGGGATTGTGAAAAAATAGTAAAGGGAGGATAAAGTACATCTCTAGAGGCTTGCTCAATTGATCTTGCTTATATCAAATATAGGCTCTAGATTTTTAATACGTGCCCCTGTCAACAATAAGTAGGAGTGACATTAGAGACACATTTGAAGACTAAGTTTGAGAGTTTTTGAAGGACGAGGCCGATGACTAGTCAATGATAATGTTCATGTAAATGACCGATTTTACTCTAGTGACAAAATGCACAATCATAAGTATCATAGCTACATTGGTTGCTCATTGTGAGCCTACATCAAATGCATGTCTCAAACTAGCATTTTTTTATGGTTTTACTAGAAGTGGAAGTCTATATGGTACAACCTGAAGAATTTAACAAGAAAGGGAAAGCACATTTTGTTTGCAAAGTTAGGAAAAGCATCAAGGACATAGATTGATAAACATTTAGGATAGAATGGTGTTTTCAAAATGCAAATCTAGATTTTTATCAACTAAAACTTCAAAAATTACTACGGTATTTTGTATGCGGATGATCTGATAATCTTGAGTTATAGGAACTTATAAGTAGATGAAATCAAAATAACCCAATGTATATATTTGTTATGTAAAATTTGAAGCTAATGCATTATTCGCATTGTTGCCTAGGCATACATGTGGTAAGAACTTGAAAGCATCTCTTGTTACGTAGCATGTATGCTATGAAGCTCATTGCAAGTCTTAATATTAACTCCCACTCCCGTGGAGACTAACTTAAAATTGAAGAACCAACTTCAAATTGAAGAACCATTGAAAGCAGATACATGGTAGATTGTGAGAATTATGACAGACTGGACACACAAGCGATTAGATTGATAAGCTAGCAAGAAGCATGATGTACTTCTAGGAAGTGATTTAGATTGATAAGGCAAGCAAGATCCAAAAGAATATCATTGGAGGGCAGCCAAGATAATTTCAAGATATGGCCAACGCACAGTACAAAAGGCTGTTTTGATTTCGCTCAAATGGGTGACATTGATAACCGGGAGCAATGGCATGCTATTGTGTCTTGTTGGACACAGCGCTTGTTAATTGAAGTAACAACCGACCTACATGGCACTATGCAATTGAGCTGAAAGTATATCTGGTTACGACTAGTGTTGGAAGATCTTTAATACAACAAGAGGATCCTACACTGGCTTCTAGATCTTGCAGCCTCCCTCTTGAACTTGTGCTCTCATGTTGCTCCTGCTTCTTTATCACTAGACTACCAATTTATATAATTATTTAAAGTGATAAGGTAATATAGTCTTCCTCTCTAGCTTGTGCTGTTGTGTTACTCCTACTTGCTTATATTGCAGTTCTGCTTCTGCTAAATTTTGACAATCCTGCAGCTTTCTCTGCTCTTTGCCGAGTTGCTGATTTTAGCCGAGTTCCTTCTTAACCCACCTTTTGACTTCCATCTAGAATGGCTCAGCAACCTTGATTTCTTATTGTTTTGTTCATATTCACCTCCCAATATGGGTACAATCTCTAATGGACGACTTCTGCTTTGGTTCTGCTAGAAATATGTCATCCAACTAAATGGACCCCATTCAAGTCTCTTAAATAGCACTATTGGCTGTAACTCTGCAAGGAGTCCTGTAAGGGAAGCCGACTTTCTTCTGACATAAATCTTTGATTTTACCTGTGACGTCGCTTGCCTTCTATCTGTCCTTCAGCTGAATTGGCACATGATTCTTTCAAACCACACTAACTCTATCAATAGCATATGCCTAGCCCATTTCGCTACACTTAAGGTCGAGCTGTCATAGCCAAATGCTCTTTGCTGCACTAACGTTCTTTAACATTGGGTGGTGCCAGTGGTCAAGCTGAGCCTTATGATAGATGGACTACTATACTCTGAGACATGCATAACGGTTAACCAGATGTGCCTAAAGCCACATATCTTTATTGGTGTGCTTTCTTTGACTGTTGCTTCTACCAAGCAGGAAGGTTACATGGATTCAGCGACCCGAATGATTGGGGGGCGAAAAGCCTCAGAATGTTATGGTTGGTACATCTTGAGGAAAACTATCTTATTGGCCATGGCATGTTTTTGCCAAAAAGGCCCAGGTTTTCATCATTATGCTCTCTTCAACTGTCGCTTCAGCCATGCAGGCAGGTTACGTGCTGTTTAGCATCCTTAGCTTTGATGGAAGCCACCTTATAAAAAACCTGAATCCAGCTGTAATGCCTCCTGAAGACAAATATGGTAATGAGCCTGAGGCCCTCCAACACACATAACATTCATACTGACAAAAATTTCAAAGTGGCACTAATCCTTTCTCCTTCAGGAACTTCCTCAATCTACTTAGCTTGCTATAGATCTTGTCACTTTGCAGGTGTGATTTGTCACCAACAATAAACTCGTGGAACTCATTGTTAACCTCAAACCAGGCCCTTCCAGGCTTCCTCCATGCACCACTGCAATCCTTAAACTCATGTAAGCTTTCCTTATCCTCCAAGTTTGTAGCAGCAGCATACATACTTGACATAATGACATACGCAGCAGAATTGGCAGGGTCCAACTTAATAATCTGATCCAAGCAGTGCCTTCCCAGCTCCACATTCCCATATGTTCTGCAGGCAGTAAGCAAAGACATCCACCCAGGAATATCAGGTGTGATGGGCATAGTTCGAAGAAGCTCTTCTGCCTCATCTAAACGGCCTGCACGGCCCAGAAGATCAACTACACAGTTGTAATGCTCAATAGTGGGCACAATGCCTTGGTCTTTCACCATTTTTGTAAAGTAACTTCGGCCTTCCTCCACTTTGCCTGCTTGAGAGCATGCTGCAAGCATGCTTGTATAAGTCATAGCGACAGGTTTTGAGCCTTGTTGCTCCATGTCCTCAAGGCATTGGCTAGCCATCCAGTAGTCACCATTCTGAGCATACCCTGCAATCAGTGCACTCCAGGTTACCGCATCTTGACTTGGCAACTGATAAAACACTCTGCGTGCCTCCTCCAGGCTGCCACATTTTGCATACATATCAATGACACTATTTCCAATGTCTGCTTCTAGCTCAAGCCCCCTTCTAATTATGTGATAATGTATCAATCTCCCCTGATCTATGGCTCCAACACTGCCACATGCTTTCAATGTGCACAAAAAAGTGACTTTGTCGGGAGTCATGCCTTCCTCCAGTATTTTCTCAAAAAGGTCAAGAGCGGGAAGCCCATGTCCATGCTGAGCATATGCTGTGATGATTGCATCCCAAGACACAACATTTCTTTTCGGCAATTTGTCAAACACATTGCGTGCCTCATCTAAGCTGTCACATTTGGCATACGTGTCAATTAAGGTGTTCCCAATGACAACATCGAGTTCGAGCCCACACCTCTTTATCTCTTCATGTATCAGCTTGGCCTGGCCAAGCGCCCTGATTTTGCCACATGCTTTCAGGATGCACAAAAATGCAGCTTTGTCTGGCTTTATGCCCTCCTGTTGCATTTTCTCAAAAAGTTCAAGAGCAAGATGACCATATCCATTTTCTGCATAAGCTCCAATCATTGTACTCCACAAAACATCATCTCGATTTGGTAATTTGTCAAACAAACTGCAAGCATCCACGAGGCTGCCGCATTTGGCATACATATGAACCTGGGCACTCCCAATCTCCATGTTTGAACTCAGTCCAATACTTACTAGCTGGCCATGTATCCACTTTCCCTCCTCTAGTGCTCCTATGTTGCTACATGCTTTCAAAATGCTCAGAAATGTGATTTTATTTGGTATCATGCCTTTTTCTTGCATCTTCCCAAAAAGTTCAAGAGCATGAACACCAAGCCCATGGTGAATGTATCCTGCAATCATCGTGTTCCATGACACTACATCTGGACAAGGCATGTCTTCAAATGCTTGGCATGCTCTATCCAGGCTGCCACATTTCACATACATGTCAAGAAGAGCATTCCCAATTATTGTGTTCGACCTGAGCCCATTTCTAAGGATCTCCTCATGTACCATCATGGCCTGCCTTACAGCTCCAACACTGCCACATGCTTTCAAGATGCATGAAAACGTGAATTCGTCTGGTTCCACACTCTCTCGTTGCATTTTTTCAAAAAGCTCCAAAGCAGAAACACTCTCCCCATGTTGGGTATATCCTGCAATCATTGCATTCCATGACACCACATTTCGACACGTCAGCTTATCAAACACTTTACGTGCCCATTCTAAACTTCCACATTTTGCATACAAATCAATGAGGGTGCTACCAACCACGACATCAGAATCAAGTCCACTTTTTATGATCTCATCATGGATAAGCTTGCCCTCCTGTAACGCTTTAATGCTTGCACATGCTTTCACGATGCATGACAACGTATATTTGCTTGGTATTATGCCCTCATCTCGCATTCTATGATAGAATTTAAGAGCCCTTTCATTTTGACCAAGGGTAGCATTGGATGCTATGATTGCATGCCATGTATAAACACTTGGCTTAACGATCTTACTAAATACCTTATTTGCTTCAGTCAAACTTCCGAATGAGGCAAACAGGCGGATAAGGTAGTCCCCTAGAGGAGCGGCTGAGTCCAATCCGTTACAGAGCATTAACGAATACACTCGCCTCCCAGCTTCAAGGCTCTTTCTTTTCGTGCATCCCTGCAAAAGGCATCGAATTCTCTCCCTGTGTACGAATTGCCTTTGTTGTAGCATATAATCCACCGCCTGAATTGCCTCATTCAAACGTTCTCCCTTGCAAACTGTATCCCAATCTGCAAAAGATCCGAAACCTTCACCACCGCTGGCCAGCGTTTGATTGGAATGATAATAAGTGCACGCCGTCGGGTACAAAGATGCAAGAAAGTTGAGAGGTTTGGCAGAGTGTGCGGAGAGCTCTGCAGGAAAGACAACACAAACTACGAGCTGCTTTAAGGAAGCCAAGTTGATTCCCAAGGGCATGTCAAACAATCATCGTTTGAGAAGGGCCTTCTTTCTCGCTCGATGCACGACGCCCAATAAGATCTGAGGGTTTTCGTTAAATTCATCAACGATCAGCTCTAAAATGACAAAGGCAAAGCTTCCAGAATAGGCCCCTCATTTGTAATTACTACGCGGGAGCAGTGGATCACATTAACATAATGCTTATGTTTTGATTAAAAGCCGAAATCAAATTGAGGTAAGCATTGTGGTTGATTTAACAGAGCGGCAGGTGTCGCCAAATGGAAATCTGGCTTGCATTCCAGCTGCCTCTTGTGATTCCACCTCCTCCCCAAATACTGCCTCTTGTCTTTCCACCTCCTCTCCATCCAAGAGCTCCTTCTTTGTGACACGTGGCAGTCTCTTCTCCTCCAAGCTGCCACGTGTCCTTGTTTTTTGGTGTCTGTGGTTAATAGGTTTATAAAGCATGGGAGAGGGCAATCACCAGGGGTGCGGTGTGAGGGAAGGAGGGAGAGGGGAGGCAGGCAGAGGGGAGGGAGAGGTGAGGAAAGAAGGCAGGCAGAGAGGAGGGAGAGACCAAGGCGAGGAATGGAGGAGGAGGAAGGGCAAGGCGAGGAATGGAGGAGGAAGGGCAGATGCTAGAGATGCAGAAGGGATGACAGATAGAGAAGAGGGCAGGTAGCGAAAGAGATGGAGAAGAGGGCAGGTAGCGAAAGAGATGGAGAAGAGGGTGGAAGGGAGGCATTAATTAAAAATATGCCTTAGTTTAAGTAGAGAATGAGTGTGCGTGCAGAAGAAATGTGAAATAAGGGAGCGATAGAGGCAGAGCCAGGGAGCATGAGAGAAAGCAGGAGAGGTTCATGAATTTTCTTGAGAAATTTAGGAATAGATTGGAATTGATCTGGGTTGAGAATCATAAGTAGACTAGTAGCTATGAATTTTTGAATAGGAGGGAGTGAATAACTGTGGCGAACCGAACAAATGGTAAAATAGAAGAGAACATATCCAAAGGATGTACATTCAACTTTTAGTTTTGACCCTTTTTCCACGTTGACATAGTAGTGTGCAACATGCATATGCCTCGTGCTTTCTAGCTCGTCCCTTGGGGTCCACACTCTGCCCTCGCGGGAGCGCCAATCTCCACCGTTGGATCCTCGCGCTTCTGTTCTCATAATTTGGCCTATACCGGCTATTTTATGCTATCATATTGTATGGCCATCATACCACACGAAAAAATCACTCGTTTGTTTTTAAAAAAATTTAAAAAATAGAAAGAAAATCACTCGGTTGTTGTCACAAAATCGAATAACATAGTGCGACATGTCGGTCGTTGTTGAATTGACCAATTAGCTCACTCCCGTTGTTGGGAGGAAACCAATGAAACTAGGATTCCCTACTCCATCCCTGCATGAAAGAGCTTCTCTTTCAAAGACCACACACACCCCACACACGTGTTCCTTAGGTGTTTCTCAAGCAACACGTACTCTGTGCAACGGCGGTACTCTGTGGATGAATGTGTGTCAGTTGTTGCCCATTGCTCGAACATTCTTTCATTGCCTGTTGCTTGAGAAAAAGAAAAAATGAGCCCCATCTTGACACTTTGTGAAGCAAGGAAAGTGCATGTGGAACATTTGAAAAGTATGTGAAATCAAGATCATTAAAGCATTTACATCATCATGTAACACTAGCCTTGAAGATAAGGGCTACAACTTACACCATCACCTCGTTCAAAAGGAGTTAGTGGTCATCTTGAAAGCGCACATGGGTCTATATAGGAGGATTTGCTCCTGATCATTCTTTTTCCCAACAATTCGTGCATTGTCTAATTGGGCAAGATTTATCCTCTCCATGGCTTTTGGAAAGTGGGATTAGCATATGTTTTTTAGAGAGCATGCTTCTTGTGCAAAACATCGAGAGCAAGATCATGCACAAACATCAAGGTAAGTGATGGCCTTGTAGTTGTGGTCTTCCATGGGGAGATGGTTGCATGTTTTTTCATAAAAGATTCAATATTGCTTCATAAGGTACAAAGATGAACTATCAAGAGCTCCTCTCTCCCCATCCTCTTTGCCCATTTTGAAATTGTGGAAGGTGGAACAAGAGAGGATGGAGGTAGCTGCTGCACTAAGATCTCAGAACTATGCACATGTCTCCATTCCAACTAGATAAGATCCAAGGTTATATACATAACCCTCTTGGTAGGCTATTTACATTAGCCCTGACATTGTGGGACATCCCTTTTTTCTATCACTCTTTGTATACACACTTCCTTATTGCATAGTGCAAGTTACATTCTCAACAACCCCACTAAAATAGCTTGACGAGATGAAGATGGTTGATAAAGCAAAAACCAATGTAAAAGAAAAATTGCAAAAGTTGATGCTTCTATGACCATGGTACAAAAAAGTGGAGCAAAATTTGTAAAACCTTCAATGATTTAATCATACCATGTATCGCTCCCCTCTTCAATTGCAAAAGGTTTTGGCAAACTCCAAGCTATCTCTAAAGCACAAGAACACAAAAACAACTTGCTCATGTGTATAGCAATAAATTGAATCAACTTCTCCAAATAGTGTCTTCCCTTGGAGCAAAAGTGACGATGTCGAAGAGATGATGGATTTTAATGTCCTTAGCTTGGGCATGAAAGACAAGATTGATTGGTGTTAGATTCCTTGAGAGCAACTATAATTCTTAAAATAGCCTTCAAAACCAAACCGCCTCACAAGCTGTATTTGTTGTTGCTCCATATTTGGCCTCTGTTGAAGATGTTGTAATAGGAGGATGGTTCTTGCTTTGGTAAGGAAGCATTGATCAAGTGAAAAAACAATTGAATTAATGTATCTCTCATCATCAATGTTGTGAGCCTATATTTGGATTTGTAAATGCACTCTAGATTCAACTCAAATTGGCTATCGTATTTCCACCTCCACATCAACCTCTCCTTCTCTTCTTCCTCCTCCACCCCTCCATCTTCTATGCCATCACTACCACCACCATCGTTGCTACCTTCTCTACTATCACCACCACTCCACTCTCACCACAATCATGACTACCATTACCACCATCCACTTCTCCTCCACCTTTATCTTCTCCTCCACCATCACCTTCTCCTCCACCTCTATGGCCTCCCCCCTTACCATCGTCTCCTCCACCTCTTCTCCACCATCACCATCTTCTCCAACTAGACCATCACCATTGCCACTCCCACCCCACCATCACCACCACCGTTTTCTCCTCTTTTTTCCTTGGGTCTTCTTCCTATTCCGCTCCCTCCTCTCTACCAAGACCACACCATTGATGTGCATTACCACTACAATGCTAATTTATATACATACACTTTACATCTATGTTTGTATGTATATGCATAGTTACATATATTAAATATATTTAAGATTTAATATTATCTATAATATACATTATATTATATAGTATAAATATGTAATATAGTATATGCTATAAATGATGTATAAATGTTCAAAGAGCAAAAAAGGTTGGATTTGTACGATTGGATTTGTTTTAGCAGCTATATTTTTCCATCACCTTAGCAGAAATGTAAGTCCTGTGAATTTTTGTCCAAGTGGTGATCAACTATTCAACTATATCAAAATATCTTACGTGGGTGCAAAAGCCCTAAGAGCTAATTTTTTTTCAAAGAATAACAAAAAACATGAATTTGTATGTATGTTTTTCTGTAAGCTTAGCGGACACGTAGATTCTTTGAATTTTTGTCCAAGTGGTGATCAACTGTTCAACTATAGCAAAATAACGTGGGCGCAAAGCCCCAACAACTATAAATTTTTCAAAGAACAACTAAATTTTGAATTTGTACGATTAGATGATTCTAGTCTTACAAAGCCACAGAAGCCCTAGCGGCTATAATATTTTCAAAGAACAACAAAAACGTGAATTTTTATGATTGGATGATTCTAGTCTTACAAAGCCACCCATACACCCACCCACCCACCCACACACACACAGACACGCACACACACACACGTATGTATTTATGCACGTATGTATGAACATATATTGCATTTATGTATGATAAGATAATGCATGATTAGGGAGGGTATCCACAGGATAGAACAACCTACAAACTCCCTTTTAGCCATTAAAATTACTCTATGGGCAAAAAGGGCAGCCATAAGAACTTCTCTACATTGAAAAGAGCAACCATAAGAACTATCCTAATTTAAACGGTGACCATGAGAGCTACCCTATTTAAAAGGGTGCCCATGGGTTGCCTTATGTTTATAAGTTTGGTTATGGGCTACCTTATTTCTTGCCTTATGCTCAAAAGGGCGGTTATTAGGACATCCATAAGAATTGCCCTATATTGAAAAGGGTGGTCATAATAGCTTCCCTATATTTAAAATTTCTTGCCTTATGTCCAAAAGGGTAGCAAGGGCTACCCTTTTTCTTGTCTTATGTCTAAAGGGTAGCTAATGGTTGTCCTATTCCTTGCCTTATGTCACAAAGTGCATCCACAAGCCAACCTATTTCCCTACCTAGGGACATGGTTGCCCTTTATGTGTTTGGTCCATCCTTTCATGTGATTATTCTTGTAGTGATAGTTCCTATGGAGTTTTCTTGATTGTAGAATCTTATTGGTTCTAGATGGAATTAACATTCTTTGGATGTGCTTGTTGTTGAAGTAGTCCTTGCATTCGGGATGCTTTGGTCAATTCCATCAAGCTGCCTTTTTGTTTAGTTAAAGATTGTTGAAGACGCTCACTACCTGTTTAATTCTACATGGCTAATTGTCTTTTGTTGATTGATCCCAAGTCTTTCTATCTTACTGATTGCAATAAAATGACTTGTCTCAATTACAAGTCACAAATGTGGGACGATGTGTTGTGCATTGGATCTTGAGAGTGCTAGAATCTAGAGTATTCTACAATTAATTGTGTAACATTTATTTCAAGTACGTAACATTGGAACCCGTTTTAAGATTCCCTAAAAAATTCATTAAAATACAACTTTAAAAAAAAAGAGATATTTTTTGTGTAGTCAAAAACTAAAAACTTACTGAATTCATGCATTTTTCAAACATCATGCCTACAAATTAAAAAGGACCTCCACTATATCACAAAATATATTTCGATTTTCTCCATTCTCAGAGTCTTAAAGTTTCTTTCTCCCTATGACCTTTGTATTCCTCTCGAAAAACAACTTTTATTATCTTAGCTTGTTGCACCTAATAGCATATTCTCATTATTGTCCAAATGAGACTTTTCACTTTCTTTTTAAATCACATAAAGAAAGAATGGAAAACTTTTATAGCAAAAACCGCTAAATTATTTGAGAATTTCTTTTGGGTAGGTGCATAGTTTGGCACTTTTGACATTAGATATGAGCTTCGAAGACCCCAAAACCCTAAAAATGACTGCAAACATGGGTACCTTTCGATGATTTTTTGAAAAATTCTAGATGGAAAAGTGTGCGCCTAGCTCTTAGTCCATGATATCATTGACCTAGCATGCATTTGGGCGATGATATCACCGACCAAGAATGTTCTTGGTCGATGATATCATCAACTTGGCATGCTTCTCTATTTGAGGTTTTTCAAAAGATTGTCAGAGGTACCCATGTTTGCAATCGTTTTTAGGGTTTTGGAGTCTTGCGAGCTCATTTTTGATGTCAAAAGTGCCAAAATATGCATCTACAAAAAGTTTATTTTTTCCTCAAATAATTTAGAGCTTTTAAAGGTTTTTTGGCTCACTCGGTCAATGATATCATTGGCCAAGCATATAGCTTGGTTGCATAAAGCATGGAAGGTAGAGCTTGGTAGATGATATTATTGACTTCTTTGTAGGATCAATGGCATGTATATTTGTGCAGCAATGTAATTTGTAGCATGTTAGACTTTTGAAACATGTTATGCCATGGCCCATTTATTTGCATTGGATGCATAGGTCCAGATTGTAATGGTTTCGAGACATTATTGTATTTTATGTGTTTTTTGTATTCTAAGTAAAGGTTTTCATGCCTGTTTTTTGAAATACCGTTGTTGGTAAGATTTAAAAAAAAGATGGCTTTTACATCTTTTGTCAAAAGACATTGTGCAAAATGGCCATCTTTTTAAAAAATATATGAAATTCACATGAAAAGAAGGAAATCTTTCAAGATTTCCCTAGAGTTCTCATTTTGACGTTATAGTTATTGAATTAGACGTTACACTATTAATTCATATTGGTTTTAATGGTTTCTCTTTGGTTTTTTTCCTAGCATGTAAATTTGTGTGTGGATAGGCCTTGTGCTTGATTTTTCTTATTTCACTCAAACTTCTAGTGTTTGATGTATTGTATTTCTATTGAACAAAGCATTCCAAGAATTGTAGAATTTCACTGATTGCTAGCTAAGAGATGTGTCTATCATAGAGATAAGGATGAGGCTACGAATGAAGAGATTTATGATTTACGTTTATAGTATTGGATCCAATCAATGACTTTTGGATTTGGTGGGAATGGCAATAAAAAATTTCTCTTTGTAAAGTACTTTGTAGCTTTATAAAGTAAATTGTACCATAGAACAACTCAAAAGGAGTGTGACCAGTAGACGTTTTATGAGTGATGTTGTAAGCCCACACGGCTTTAGTGACCTTTTGATCCCACTGGCTCCTATTCCCTACGGCCATTTTTCCCATGGTTTTACAAAGGAGGCCATTGGTCCGCTCCGTTTGACCCATGGATGCTGGATAATAGATGCTAGAAGTGCGATGATCAATACCCATGCGATCCATGAGTAACTCCACTGCTTCATTTAAGAACGGACTCCCATGGTCAGAGACTATTTCCATGGGTGTCCCAAACCTTGTGCAGATACATTCAAATATGAAATTTGAAACTACCTTACCATTTGCAACAGGGAGGGTGATAGCTTTAGCCCACTTAGTGACATACTGAGTGGCTACCAAAAGATACTTCTTTTTGCGGGCAGTCATGGGCAAGGCCCGACAAAATCTATTCCCCATTTCTGAAACGGATGGATGGACATCACTGGGTGATGTTGCTGCCAAAGAATTGGCATGGTTCACAAGTTTTGCAATGCATAGTGACATCCTTGAACAAGGTCGGCCAATAGTACCCAGCATGTTAAATCTTCTTAGCTGTATAGTCACTGGCATAGTGGCCTCCACAAAATCCATCATGATATTGCTTCAATACCTTAGGCACTTCATCTGCATCAATGATCTGTCTTAGTACCCCATCCATGCCTTGACAGTACAACACCCCATCAAGGAGCGTGTAGCGCCTACTATCTCTGCGGATCTTCTTTCTCTCATAGCTAGTACTTTCTGGAGGAAAGGAGAAAGCAGTCAGAAACCTGTAGATACCACCATATCATGGATCCCCAACTTCTATGGCCACTACAAGGGTTACATCAAGGCACTCCTCTAAATCAATCAAAGCATTCTTCAAGTTGGAACAACCCCCTTTTACAATTTTGAAAGAAAAATCATATTCTTGTAAAACTGCCAACCATTTCGCCAACCAGCCCATGGGGTTTGGTGATTGAAGAACCTGCTTTGCAAGACCAGTGCTAGTGAGTATAATGAAGGACTTTCCAGCCACATAATTCTTAAATTTCTCAATGCAGAACACCAAAGACAAGGCATGCTTGTCAGCCTTTGAATAGTGTCGCTCAGTGGCGAGCAATTGTCGAGAAGCAAATCGAATGAGATACATGAACCGATCCTCCCCTTGCTGGAGAAGAATACCTGCCAGAGTGTGCTCACCAAACCCAGGATTGATATAGAAAGTCTTTGACCAATTTGGATTGCGTTGGGTTCTGAAGCTAGAGCATTCTTGATTTGTGCAAACCCATGATCACAATCCTCATCCCAAGAGAAATCAACCCCATCTTTTAATTTTGAGTGGCTCCAATGGTGCATTTCTCAGGGTTGAGACTTCCATTCACATCATTGACCCTTTGGAAGGCCAACCTAACCTTCATGACGTGCTCCTTTCGTGATGAGAATATACAGAAATCATCTAAAAACACCTCCAAGAAATCCACCAAATAAGGAGCAAACACCATCTGCATAAATCTTTGAAAGGTAGCAGGAGCATTGGTGAGGCCAAATGGCATTACTTTGAATGCAAATATCCCCCAGGGTGTGGCAAATGTGGTTTTGAGCACATCTTCTTTGGCAATTTTGATTTGATAAAACCCGGAGTAACCATCACAGAAAGTATACATCTCATGACCAGTTACCTTCTCAAGAATGAGGTCTTGAAAGGGAAGAGGATGATGGTCCCTCTTGGTGGCTGCATTGAGTTTCTTATAGTCGATGCAGACTCGCCACTTGCTGTTTTTCTTTGGGGTGATTACCACTGGTGAAACCCATTCAGTATTGTGAACTGGAACAATAAACCTAGCTTCTACAAGTTTCTGCAACTCTGAGCGCAAAGCATCGGTTTGTAGGGGCCCTAATCTCCGATACTTTTGAGCCACATGCTTCGCATCAGGCTTCAGCTCTATCTTGTGTTCTATGGCAGTCACATGGCGAAGGTGGTGGTAACTAGTTGCGAAAAGGTCAGGGAAATCTTTGAACATTTCTAAGAACTCATCTTTCTCACTTGGAGTGAGGTCTGGGGAAAGCATAGATTCAAGCTGTTGAGGACTAGATGTTACCTTTTCTGCAGGTGGCGGGGTTGGGGACACCCCCATCATGTAAACTTCCTCATCTAAGAACTCCTCCCCCCCATCTGATCCTTCCATTGATTCAGACACCGAGGATGATAGAGTATCACTGTCTTGTTCCTCTTCTTCTTTTGGTTCTGTGGCACCTGGTTGCACCGGGATCTTCTCCTTAGAAGCACCAAAAGACATGTGTCCTGTCTTCGAATAGCTGACTGCATCATTCTTTCTCAACCATGGTTCCCAAATATGGCTGGGTAACTCCTGCCTGTATCTTCAATGTCCACTATATAGAAGTTGACGATGGTGGTCAACCCATTTGGGCAAATCCTCAATGACTCCCAGGGTGGCGAGTCGTCGACCATTTGCTACCTTGATTCGAGTGGAGGAATGCCTTGTGCATTTCAAATTCAATTTCTTCATGATTCGGGGCACCATGATATTACATGTAGCTCCCCCATCAACACACACATTTTTGACATGGCAATTATCTATGATGACATCTACTGTATATGGGTGCCGATCAATTTCTTCAGAGATAGAAGAGACCTCTCGTACCTTTCCCTTTTTCTTGCTCTTCCTTGTTGAGAGCCCTTGCTGCAGCTCACGTCTCACCTTAGGGCTTTATGCTATTAGTTGAGGGAGCGTGATGCTCAAAGACCGATGAGCAAGGTCCTGAATGACTGAATAGTCCTCTTGCTCTGAGACGATGGGAAAATTCGAGAGCGACCACTTACTCCTACGGGATCTTTTAGTCTTCTCTATTGGTGGGTCTGCTATCTGAGCATCTGCTGAGGGCTCTGAGAAAGACACCTTCTTCCTGGGGCAGCCCGGTCCATGGCTTGGAGGGGGGTCCGAGGTGGTACGACTTCTTTTCCCGAGGTCAAGGATCTCTATGTCAGAATCCTCAGTGCCTGATTCACTTAGAAGATTCACCCTTGGAATATTGGGACATTCCATGCGATAATGACCCTTCTGGTGGCACTCATAGCATAGAACATTAGCACGGTCTCGAGAAGTGACAGAAATATCCACCACCCTCCTCGTGTAGCGTGCGTCCGTGAAGTGGACCTGGAAAAGTTACGAATCGGCGATCTAGCAGGAGATGTGAATAGAGCACATGAAATGAAGTACTTTTGTTTTTTACAGCAAGAGTAGACTCCCCACGGTTAGAAAATTACAACTCTCGAGATTTCAATAGATAAACAAAAATCATTACATTTTCATCACTTCCAACTTGTTGGCCCAATGATAAGTCTCCGTTTTGTGAAGGGGGAGGTCTTGGGTTCAAATCCTACTCTTTAATAAAAAGAGAGGAGAGGAGAGGAGAAGGAGAAGAGAAAGAGAAGAAGAAGAAGAGAAGAGAGAGGGGGGGCACGGGATCTGCTGTTACAGTTTTGCAGAAACTCAGAAAAACTATCTGCGACCAGAAGACACAGGAGCCTAGAAAACTATCGCCGCGCAGGTTAACACAGTAGATGCGCGAATAGAATGCGCACACAGGAACTCAAAAGGAGCACAGATGTTACAGTTCTGCAGATGTGACTGGTACGAGCATAAGATTCGCTAGCCAGAATACACATAGGAACCGTGAGCAGAAAGCAAGTAGACTAAAAGTGCAAGAAGCAGGGAGGTTTTGCAGCCGTAGGGACAGGGAAGGCACACAGTTTGGAGCTGCAAAAGTAGAGAACTGTGCATGGAAGAGGCTACAGAGCTACACCCAGTCGTAGGAGTAACAGGTTTTACACCACTAGCCGTGGAGATTTCGATGCCAGCAGCCACACCAATTCTATTATCCAGAAAAGAAATCAAGACAAGAGGCTAGACACTAAGCATGGCGATGCTCAAGGGCCATAGGGGAAAGGAGAACGTGAGGGCGAAACATTATCATGGGAGGGGAAAAGGGATTAGAAGGGGAGGGAATGAAGAGGGAGACTATGGCACAAGGGGAAAAGGAGAGGGGGAAGATCAGCATGTACATGAGGGGAGGAGGAATGTAAAGATGGTGACATCAAGGGTAGAGGACCATGCTTTATTTGAAAGGAAAGATGAGAGGGAAATATCAAAGTATTAGCTAGGTGGCTTTACAAGAATGAGCATGTCTCATCAAGGAATAGCCCCCTCCTTTTATAGCCAAAAGAGGGGGTCTCTCCCAATAAATGCATCCTCCCACATGCATGGTGTGTGTGGAAAAGTCTCCCATGTGGGCTAGGCAGTTACGCACTCTCAATTGTGTGCAACAACCCTTTGCCTCAATTTTCCACATAAATTGGAGAACCGTGCGCAACTGTGTTTAGCAGCAAGATTACGGGAGTGCAGCAAGCCTTTGATTTGCTCTTGCCTATACGTAGCAGCTATCTTCCTACGCAATCCTCTTTCCTTTGAAACAAATGGAGTACCTAGGCACTACGTGATTACTATCGCCGTAAAGGAGCCGTGATCGCCGTGAAGGAGTTGTGGCTAACGTGCAGCCATCATCACGAGAGCAGGAACTATAGGATTGGTAGGAAATTAAACCAGAGAAAGCTGCAAGTACTTGAACAAACCTGCAAAGGATGGCGTAAATCATTGCGCAGCAAATTGTCGCGCGATCGTTGACCTGTACGCTGCACAAAACGCAGAGTTTTAAGCTTTGTGAAAGCCATGTCATCCAAAGGTCTAAAAAAACCTTTGGAAAAAAGCCACCTCATCAGAGTATTAATAGCCCTCTCTAAAGTTTAAAGCCCCCCCCTCTCTTTTCAAAGTCTTTTCACCTTATCCTTCTTTCCAAGATTTATTAGCCTCGTCGATTTCAAGTAAAGGATTTACAATCGAAAGCGAGACATTCGAGATCGAGGGAAGCAAGAAGAGCAGGATCGGGGAGAGAGATCAAGAATTTAAAGCGTGAGAGGACGCGTCAGCTTCAAGGACAAATTCAAGACCATCGAACAATGTGGTAGCCCACCTTTGGTCCTCATGTTTTAATGAGGATGCATGGAAAAATTAAAGGGCAAAGAGTAAGAGTGATGGTTGATGATAGTGCAACACATGATTTCTTAAACTACTCGTTAGTTAAGAAATTAAAATTGCCTGAGAGTCCCAGTGCCCATAAATATGTGGTCTCTTTGGCGAAGGGCAATGATAAAAAAGTTTGGGACACCATGATATATGGTGTAGAGATGGATATTCAAGGCTATCAAGATGCCTTGGATTTCCAAATTATGCATCTCGACCGAACAGATGTAGTGCTTGGTCGAGAATGGTTGTATAGTCTTGGGCATAGCTTACAGAGGAGTTATCTTAATAACTCCATTATGTTTGAAAAAGAGGGTAGAGTCTTTCAGATTCAAGGAGAACATGATGTGCCTAACTCTCCTCTTATTTGTTCGATGGAAATGGAACGACTACTACACCAAAAACAATGCGAGGTATATCTTTGTGAACTTACTTTTATTGGTGATTTTATGTCTTCTGCATCGGAAAGAAGTAATGTTGTTTGTTGTAATGTTAAAAAGTACAAATCTTCTTTCAATGATTTAATGTTTGAATTTAAAGATGTTTTTCCGCTTGACTTACCTGATGGTTTACCTCCTGAGAGAGAAGTAGATCATAAAATAGATTTAATTCCTGGATCTATCCCTGTTTGTAAACCCCCATATAGGCTTAGTCAAACGGAGGAACGTGAGGTCGAAAGACAGTTAACAGAATATTTTAGGAAGGGCCAAATCCAACCAAGTAACTCACCTTGGTTTGCACCAGTTTTATTGGTAAAGAAAAAAGATGGTACTATGCGTTTATGCATAGATTACCGAGCACTAAATAAAATCACCATAAAAAATAAGTATCCCATGCCTCGCATTGATGAGCTCTTTGATCAATTGCAAGGGGCAAAATACCTTACTAAAATTGATTTAAGATCAGGATATCATCAAGTACGAATTAGGGAAGAAGATGTCCCTAAGACATCATTTCGTACTAGATATGGGCATTATCAATTTAAAGTAATGCCATTTGGATTAACAAACACTCCAGCAACTTTCATGACACTTATGAATAGTGTCTTAAGGCCATATCTAGGGAAATTTGCTGTAGTATTTCTAGACGATATCCTTATTTATAGTAAAACTAGAAAAAAACATTTGGAACATTTGCAAAAAGTGTTTCAACTGCTTAGAGATAATTCACTCTTTGCAAAAGAATCCAAATGTGAATTCTTTGCAAAAGAAGTGAAATACTTGGGATATATAATATCCCAAGAAGGGGTTCGTATGGACCCTGACAAAGTAAGGGCCATATTGGAATGGCCACATCCTACAAATCTAGAAGAATTACATATATTCTTAGGTTTGTTAGGATTCTATAGGAGATTCATCCAAGATTATGCTAAGATTGTTGTTCCGATGATGGACCAGCTTAAGGGAAAGGGAAGCACCTTCATATGGGATGAACCTCAAAGGAGAAGTCTTGAAAAATTAAAGGTAGCTATAGCGGCAGCTCCTGTCTTAAAAGTAGTGGATCCCAATGAACCATTCGTGGTTGAGACAGATGCCAGTGATTTTGCTGTTGGGGCAGTACTTATACAAAAAGCTCGATCAGTAGCTTTTGAAAGCAAAAAGCTAGATCGTGCCCAATGGAATTACTCGGCATATGAGAAGGAACTATATGCTATAATCTATGCTTTAAAGAAATGGAGGCACTATTTATATGGTGCAAAATTTGAGATCATCTTTGATCAAGAAAGCATTAAATGGATTTGTAATCAGTCAGAGCTTAAAGGTAGAAAAGCTAGATGGGCTGAGTTAATGCAAGAGTTTGATATACAATTGACATATAGGAAAGGGAAGTTTAATGTGGTAGCAGACTCTCTTAGCAAGTAAAACCGACTATAGATCTTCCAGTGTTAGAGTTTTCCATTGAATGGCAATACTCTAATTAGATTCTCGTATCCCTCTCTTAGTCCATTTAGGATGACTTGAACAATTTCTACAGGACTCATAGTCTTTCTTGTTGCTGTGAGTTGATTGTTGTAATCCTTGGTTCTGAGTATGTAAGCATGACCGGTGTCACTATTGTTGCAAAAAATCTAGTTGATTTTGTTTCTTAGTGTGAGAATCCTAAAAGTGTTCTTAGACTCATAAAGATCTACAAACATATCCCATGCTTCTTTTGATGTCCTTAGTGTGTTGAGTTGTCCTAGCATGGCATCTTGCACATTCTACTTGATCAAATGATATGCATATTTATCTTTCTTGTCCCATTCCACTAGTGATTGGGCAATGGCAAGATCTATAGACTACAGGTACAGATACTAGTGGTGCAACTATAGATCCTACTGCTAGTGCTGTAGCAAGAGGTGGAGTGGAGCTACTGCTAGGCTGGATCATCCGATGGTCTAGGTGTAGACCCATCAACATAATCCCATTTTTCTTGAAGTACAAGAATGGTATCCATTTGGTATTTTCATATGCAATAATTGGAGTAGCTTAGTAGATGCCTCCAAATTGCAGTTGCTAGTCGTAGACATGGTGCAAGAAATGCACTCAAAGTGTCTATGAAATCACTATCTGAATCAACTACAATACACTGACTGTATCAAGTGCAATATGAATTGTTGGTGAAGATAGAACTACAATATATAATCCAATGTGCCACAAGGCTTGTGAAAATGATGTCGGAAATAGCCAAGAGGATTTACAAGGATTAAATGATGTGCACAATGCCATAAAAGTAGCCAAATAGGCTTTGCAATGGTGGCATGTGTGTGGAAAATCAAATCATGTGGTATCTACCCTCTGATCAATCGATCAATACCTCTAAACAGTTTGTAGTTTGCTCACTAAATTGTGGAATGTCGGGTTTCAAGAAATGTAATGATGTGAAACTGCATGTGAGTGAAGGGACTGTGGGTAGGAACTATTTAGCAAATTTTGGGCATGGATTCAATTGGCTTTTATGGATTATCTCCTATAAGGATGATCTAATCAACTCTAAACTAGATCTAGACCAACCGTTGAGTAGTGTAAAAGCAAAAAATAATTCCTTTTCATTGTTCATTTTAGGTGCTTGAGCATTGATGTAGAGGCTGATGTGCATGCAAGAAGTGCATTTCTACTGAGGCTCAAAAGTGTGTGATACTTGAGCTGAAATGTGTGTGTGATGTGACGAGCGCATAGAGCACAAAAAAGCGAGCTTTTTTACCTTTTAGAGCACCCTCAAATTCTTCCTAGATCAAGAGATATGGCTTGATCTAGGTGGAGGGGTAAAATAGGGTGCTAGCACTGATGTGGCACTCAGGGTCACACGCAGAGTGTATGATTTCCAAGAGGTGTGCCTTTGGGGCACTATGATGAGGTGTCACCTTTGTACACATGTAATACTTGGCAAGAGGCAAGAGTGCCTCCCAAGAGTCTGTGTGCCATGTGACAGATGATGTGATGTGGCCCTGATGATATGGATGTTGATGTGTCCTAGTGATGTGGCTTGATGATGTGGTCTGGTGACATGGCTTGATGATGTGGCTTGGTGATGTGGCTTGATGACATGGTAGTTGATGTCAGTGTGGTGATGTGGTAGCTAACTAGGTGGTGATGATGTGGTAGTCTAGTCTATTGTTGATGCAGCATGGTCCTCGGGGATGTTGACATGGTAGGATAAGACACATGGCAGTCGGTTGCGTGTGGTGATGTGTGACTTTGGGTGTGGTGCCACATGGATCTAAGGATAGAGCCACCATGTGACAAGATAAGCGATGATGTGGCATCTTTCCACATGTCAAAACGATGGCCATCAACGGAGACTAAAGATTCTTGATGGAATCTTTATGAATATGATGATGGAAGTTTGTGGAAGCCGGTCATTGAAAGAGGTAGACAGGAGGTTTTGAGTGGCAGAGCTCGTGCATCATGCGGCTCTTGCTCTATGAGTTGAGGTGGCCGGGTTGGAGTGGTAGCCATTCGGAGCATTCCAGTTTGAGTGGATTGTGCTGGGTGCGTGAGGCTTGAGGCTTTTGGCATTGAAGGTCTGGGCAAGGTGCAAGGCCATTGGTTCATCGAGGCTAATGTTAAGCTTGTAGAAGGGTTGACTAGAGAGGTTCATCTATGCACCAATTATGGAGCTAGGTGGGTCATTGCTAGTAGTCGATGAGTCGATGACAGCTGTTGGGGCTGAGTCAGAGTCGATGGAGGTGTCTAGTGGCTATGCCATCAAGTGGATGGGTTGCGTGAGAACTCTTGGACCTCCTACCATCAGCCAAGCACACCTTTGAGGTTGTTGCCCATGCTAAGAAGGCACCTTGCAAGATTAGGCTATAGAATCCAGGTCATTTGGCATTGATGTTGCATCCTTCATTATTGGATGCCTTGTAGTGCGTGGGTCCCTTGCCCAGACTTGTTGATGTTGAAGTTGGCCACCTCGTCAAATTTTCAAAGGTTGAAGAATAAATTTTTTGCTGCCCTCCCTGTTGCAGACTTGGATAGCGTGCTGATCCAAGTTTCCAAAATGCATTCCTCAGCACTATTAGAACAAAATGAGGCGATGAAGGCACTTGAGGCACACAAGGCAAATATGCATTGTGATGAGGGTGCGAGAGCACTAGTAGATAATTTTATGGCACAACTAAAGACTACTAAGGTTTCCTTGCAAGCGGAGGAGAGTGCTATGACAATTGATGTAAGCAAGATGGACCAATTGAAGAACACAATTGGAAGGTTGACATTGACCATTGAGACGCTTGATGGTTCTTTGGTAGACACACAATCTATTGATGCTGTGGCTAGGGCTCAAGCAGAGTTTGACCCAAAAGACATGACAGTAATGTCTGCCCAAGCCCAGATGGAGTTTGTAAAAACATGTGGGGGAACAAAAGTCTTGTTTTGTTGAGTATTCCACCACCTTAGGTGCCATTTGCCAATGCTCACACAGCTGATTTATGTTATATTTGTATAGCTTGTGGGTTGTTTCAGATGTATGATGCCAAAACATTAGGCATGTTCTTGATTCCATGCAAACATGCATACCTCATGTACTATTTTGTACACCTTCCTGCTAGCTCAGACTAGAACAATGAAGCCAAATAATTACACCAAAGATATGGTCATTGGTGCTCTTCGATAGTTGTGATGCATTGTACAAAAGCATTCATCAAGGTATGTTATGTATTTTCTATCCTGCATGCTCTAGTTATGTTTGTGGTACCTATCTACCTATGAGGTGCAAGGTACATGCCCATGAGGTTGTAGCTATCTAATTGTCCAGCATGTGCTACCTAATAGGCCTATCCACTGTCTAGTAGCTGCCAAGCATTAGAGGGTCACTATCTACCCACCAAATGATACCTACTAGACCATACCACAAATGTTGAATTCCACATACAAGGTGGTAGGTACTTAGCAATCTATTGCTGCTGGCAGTTGTTTCCAAACAAGAATTGGTAGCTACAACATAGCGGTAGATAGTGCATGGTGCATAGATAGCTACAACCCAATGTGTGGTAGTTGCAAAGCTCTGGAGGTTGGCTACTTGTCCACCAAATGCTACCAAGTAGGCCCTCCCACAAATGCTAGCTAACACACACCAGATGGCTACAACATAGTGGTAGCTACCTCATGCTTGATACATACAGTGGTAGCTACAACATAGTGGTAGGTACCTCATGCTTGATACATAGCTATGACATAACATCTAGTATCTTTTACATGGTGTATTGATAGCTACAACTTAAGGAGTAGTGGTCACCATGGTAAGTACTACATGGTGGATAGATAGATACAATATAGTGGTAGCTACTCCATGGAATAGGTAGCTACCTATTGTCCCACCACATGGTGGATAGATGGCTACAACACAGTGGTAGCTACCTCATGGTGGATACATAGCTATGACTTGACATCCGGTACCTTCCACATGGTGCATAGATAGCTATGACTTAAGGAGTAGTGGTCACCATGGTAGCTACCTCATGGTGGCTACAACGCCATGGTAGGTACTACATGGTGGATAGATAGCTACAAGACAGTTGTAGCTACTCCATGGAATAGGTAGCTACCTATTGTCCACCACATGGTGGATAGATGCCTACAACACACTGGTAGCTACCTCATGGTGGATACATAGCTATGATTTAAGGAGTGGTGGTCACCATGGTAGCTACCTCATGGTGGCTACAACACCATGTTAGGCATTACATGGTGGATAAATAGCTACAACACACTGGTAGCCACTTCATGGAATAGGTAGCTACCTATTGACCACCACATGGTGGATAGATGGCTACAACACAATGGTAGCTACATCATGTTGGATACATAGCTATGACTTGATGTCTGGTACCTTCCACATGGTGCATAGATAGCTACGACTTAAGGAGTAGTGGTCACCATGGTAGCTACCTCATGGTGGTGGCTACATCACCATGGTAGGTACTACATGGTGGATGGATAGCTACAACATAGTGGTAGCTACTCCATGGAATAGGCAGCTACCTATTTTCCACCACATGGTGGATAGATGGCTACAACATAGTGGTCACTACCTCATGGTGGATGCATAGCTATGACTTGACATCTGGTACCTTCCACATGGTGCATAGATAGCTACGACTTAAGGAGTAGTGGTCACCATGGTAGCTAACTCATGGTGGCTACAACACCATGGTGGATAGATAGCTACAACACAGTGGTAGATACTCCATGGAATAGGTAGCTACCTATTGTCCACCACATGGTAGGTAAATGGTACAACACAGTTGTAGCTAAAATTCCTTATGTAGGTACCTCTTAATGGTATTATAAATTATACAAACTGATAGGTCCATTATACAAACTGCTAGTATCCTTTGATTGGAATGAAGAATGCCAAACATCCCAGTGAAGCCCTTAAACTAGCTCTAGCCACTACACCAATGTTGAGGTCACCTGATTGGAATTTAAATTCCATGTCTACATTGATGCCTCTAACTTTGCCATTGGATGTGTGTTAGCTGAACCCTGGGAGCATAATTTGGATTATGTGGCATACTTTGCGAGCTGGCAACTAAATGAGGCCGAGGTTAACTACACTACCATCGAGAGGGAAGGTCTCGCCATGGTATATGTAGTAAAGAAGTTCAATCACTCACTACTTGTTAGCTAACAAGTTTGTCTTCTTTATGGACCATCAAGCATTGCTATACTTGGTCAACACACCCAGCATGACGGGATGCATCACTAGGTGGATGCTAATCCTGCTAGAATTTGACTTCACAGTCATTGTGCATAAGAGCAAAACCCAATTTCTGGCCAACCACCTATTAAGGATCCCAAATGGTGAGTCTTCAATGGGAGTAGAAGATGATCTCCCTGAGGCTTCTCTCTTCTTCCTTCACATCATTCCCAAATGGGCCGTCGAAATCGGTCACTACTTGCCCAACAAACTACCCCTAGGCCAGGACCTTAAGAAGGATAGAGCCTGTAATATCATTAAGGAAGAGGCACCATATTAGCTGATAGCAGGCCAACTATACTGCATTGGCAAGGATGGCATACCACGAAGATGCATGTGCAAACACGAATACATCGAGGTGCTTGAAGAAGCCCACTCAAGAATTGCAGGAGGTCATTTTGCCACTGATGTTACAGCATGTAAAATGCTACAATCTGGTCTCTGGTGGCCAATGCTCTTTGGAGATGTGGCCAAATTCATCAAATGATGTGACCCCTGCTAGCGTATCCAAATCCAAGACAGACATATGCCCCTAATCAAAATCCTGGCCGACCAACCCTTCAAAAAATGGAGCATTGATTTCATTGGTCCCATAAGCCCAACAACTAAGGGGATCATCGATACATCATCTTGGCCACCAACTACTTCACCAAGTGGTTAGAAGTAAGAGCCACAGTTAAGGCTGATGCAAGATCCATCGCCAAATTCTTATATGAACAAGTCATTACGTGGTTTGGATGTCTGTTGGAGGTAGTCAGCGACCGAGGAACTCACTTCCTCAATGAGACCATAGCAATCTTGAATGAGTGAGTTTATGACATTCATAGGAAGTTAGCGCCATACTACCCTAGAGAAAATGGCTTGGCGGAGAGCTCCAACAAAACATGCTGTAAGATCATCACATGTATGGTAGAAGCCAGTCATACCAACTGGGAGCATAAGCTCATAGCAGCGTTATGGGCCTACAGGACCTCCTACAAAGCAGGAACACATTGTACCCCCTTCAAGTTAGCCTTTGGGGTGGATATAGCAATACCAATAGAGTATGTAGTGTCTAGCCTCCATCTTTCTGTAAAAGAAAGACTCCCAAAAAACGTGCTAGCTGAATGTCTAGTCGACCTCGAAAAGTTAGAAGAGATAAGATTGCGTGCAGCCTAATCTCTCCAAGTAGAAAAGGCCCGACATTAAAAGTGGTTTGATCACAACCTCAAGAGAAAAGACCTGGTAGAAGGAGATTTGGTGCTCCTATACAGCGTCTGCAATACCAAACATAAGCTTAAGTACCAAGGTATGGGTCCTTACCACGTAGTTGAGATCACTCCCTAGGGGTCATGCAAAATAGCCACCCTTGATGGGATGGAAATGGATGGCTACCTTAACAAGAGCAAATTGAAAAGATACTACGGACCACCGTTATGGATAAAATTGTCTAAGGAAAAAGGCATTAATATGTATGTGTGTTTGTATATGTGGCAATAGTATAATAAAATATGGTGTGCATAGGGCCCAGGGTTGAGGTGGCAGGGCATGACCATGTGCCACCCTTCCATGTAAGAGGACCCATAAGGTGTGTTGTACATAATCCATGATAGTAATATTATAAAATGCAAGGTGGCATGGCTCCTCCATGTGCCACCCCTCCACATAGGCTGCATTAAGTGAGATATGGCTCAAAGTCCATGGGAGAAGCAATATAAAATAGGTGGAGATAGATATTATATTGAGTTATTCCCTCCATATGGGATAGGCCCATGTGGGGGAGGTATAGAAGGACTAAGAGAGCTAGTTAAATAATGGGGAAAGTAGGATGAGGTGGCAAAATTCCTTGTGCCAACCCTCCACTTGTCCTCCTAGAGGTTTGAACATATTATAAAATTGGAAAGAGACCAAGGGAGTATCATAGACTTGAGATATGGGGCTTGATTTATGTGGAAAATTGAGGCAAAGGGTTGTCGCACACAATTGAGAGTGCGTAACCACCTAGCCCACATGGGAGACTTTTCCACACACACCATGCATGTGGGAGGATACATTAATGTGGAGAGACCCCCTCTTTTGGCTATAAAAGGAAGGGGCTATTCCTTGATGAGACACGCTCATTCTTGTAAAGCCACCTAGCTAGTATTTTGATATTTCCCTCTCATCCCTTCTTTCAAATAAAGTATGGTTCACTTCCCTTGATGTCTACATCTCAACATTCCTCCTCCTATCATGTACATGCTTCTCTTCCCCCTCTCCCTTTCCCCTTGTGTCATAGTCTCCCTTTTCCTTGCCTCCACTTCTAATTCCTTTTTCTCCCCTATGATATCCCTTCGCCCTCTTGATCTCCTTTTCTCTATGGCCTTTGAGCGTCGCCATACTTAGCCTCTAGCCTCTGGTCTCGAAAACTTTTTCGGCTAAAAGTTTCGGTGTGGCTGCTGGGATACAAATCTCCACGGCTAGTGGCAAATCTTCTACTCATAGTTTTCTGCGTTCACCCGCACGACAGTTCTCTGGATTGGTGCGATTTCTAGTTGCGGACAGTTTTCTGCGTTCACCCGCACGACAGTTCTCTGGACTGCTGCGGCCTCTGGTCGCGAACTGTTTTCTGAGCCCCTGGAAAAGAGTAACAACAGATCCCACGCCCCCCTATCTATTCTCTTCTTCTTCCCCGCACGACAGTTCTCTGGACTGCTGTGGCCTCTGGTCGCGAAGGTCGCGAACTGTTTTCTGAGCCCCTGCAAAAGAGTAACAGCAGATCCCGCGCCCCCCTATCTATTCTCTTCTTCTTCTTCCCCTTCTCTTTCTCTTCTCCTTCTCCTCTCCTCTCCTCTCTTTTTATTAAAGAGTAGGATTGGAACCCAAGACCTCCCCCTTCACAAAAGAAAGTCTTATCATTGGGCCAACAAGTTGGAAGTGGTAAAAATGTAATGATTTTTGTTCATATATTGAAATCGCGGGAACTGTAACTCTCTAACCGTAGGGAGTTTGCTCTTGCTGTAAAAAGCAAAAATACTTCATTTTATGTGCTCTATCCACATCTCTTGCTAGATCGCTGATTCAGAATGTCTCCAAGCTCACTTCACGAATGCACACCTCACGAGAAGGGTGGACATTTATGTCACTTCTCGACGCGTTTAAGGAATTGGTGCCTGTTCCTTCGCACCTTACGGCTACCAATGCACGAGATGTCTTCCTTGATCTTCATGTCGACCTTCAACGGCTGATTGTCCAGTGCATTATTGAAGGAGATGACAGGTGGAATGATACACCGTGGATGATTCATGGTGAAGAACTACTGATATGCTGGGAGGATTTTGATTTTACTTCTACTCATTGTGCGGTGATCGAACTACTTGCTGCTTCAGAGGTAATTAAAACGGTGTCCTTCATCGAAGGGTGGGATGCTCCCCAAGCTTGGGGGGAGATTTGGCGCATCTGCCTGTTGATTCCTGTGGAAAAGCTCGTCCTGAATGGTTTATTCACAATCTCATTACAAAGGTTTCTAGGCCTCGGCTATGGTTGGTAATGTTTCGACCAAGGAATCCATTTGTACCTAATCATCCTTTTGTGCCTCATTTCGAGCTTCAAATTGTAATTCTTTTTGGGCTTAAGATAAACTATCAACAAAGGATTGCAAGTTTATTTGGTGCTGAACATTTGGCTCAAGTGTTGAATTCTCCCCACCCTCTCCTCCTACCTATTTTGGACTATCGAGAAACTTGGGATGTCCGAATTTTAGTCTTGGTGTGATGAAATCTTGGATTCTTCAATTTGATGGAGCTTACAAACCTTCGACCAAGGCGGCTGGCGTGGGTGTGAAGCTCACTTCATCAGGTGGTGAGGAGTATTGTTACAACAAGTCTTCATCCGCAAATACTTGCAATCAAGCTGAGTACTCGGCGCTCATTTTTGGGCTACAAAAGGCACAAGAACATCATGCCAAGCAATTGGAGGTGCAAGGAGATTCTCAACTAGTGTGTGAACAAGTTAGTGGAAGGTGGAAGGTGCAGAGCAAAGGCTTGGTTCCACGACATCAACAAGCCTTGGAACTTTGCAACCAATTTGAAGAGGTAAAAATTCAGCATATCCCTCAAGCTCGAAATCTTATTGTTGATTTCTTGGCACGTGAAGCTTGTACTACAATCACGCATGACTCGAGTGGAAGCGCCACCCCAACAAAGCCGCAAGCCACGAAGGAGGGTGATCATTTGTAAGGAATGCAAAAGTTGTGGTCATCATGAAACTAAGTGTTGGGCATACTTGATACGAGTTCACCGACTTCGGCAGATCATCAGGAGGGTTCTCAAGGACATTGCTCAAAAGAAGGATGCCAGACCGCACACCCCTTGAAGAAATAGCATGGCGACTACAAGAACTGGAAGAAGCTGAAGGTGATGTGCAAGCTCTCCAACTGTTGACATTTGTCATGGCATTCTTGTTTGCCTTGATGAACAACCTCATGCAACACCGCGCCTCTAACCCTCGCTTGTAATGATCGATGTGATATCATGAGGGTTGGTCCTTTTAAGATTGTCTATGTGCTATTCTATGCTGAAGATTCTTCTCGTGTAATATTTCACACTACACCAGTCACACCCTACCCTGCCTATGTGTGCTTTTTGGATGTATCTTCACCCGATTTTCAGTTCAAGCTTCCGCTTACTATTGTTCGTCCATAGATAAGCCCCTCTTTTCCATCTTATAAGCATGGCTGACATTCCTGTGTTTTGTGGATGGGTAGAAGAAAATCCAAATGAGTATCTTGTGGCCTTCAAGCGCCATTGTGTTTCTCTCAACTTTCTTACTGAAGACAGATGGCTATTGGTTCTTCCCACATTTCTAGAGGGTTTGGCTCAAGTGTGGTATGAGAAGCAAGCTGAAGACGTTCGCCAAAGCTGGCCAAGGTTGACAGCAGCAATGATTGAGTATTTCGACAAAGAAGAGCTGCTCCTGGACCGTTTGATTGCCACACAGGAGGACAATGCCGGGTTTCGAGCTGGAATGACTCAGCATGTGCTGGGCTACCTTGTAGCAGGAGCGAGTGATGAATTCCGCCTCAAGCTTAAATGGGAGCTCAGGGGGGTCACTATGTATAAACACTCCTATATCACGTGCGTTCAAGGCCTATATTTAAAATCCCTTATTTGTAAATTTTTTCATTAATAAAATGTACCCCTTTTCTATACAAATCTGTAAATTTTTTCCAAAACTATTTTATATAGTCCCTTATGTATATTTATTTCTGTAAATTTTAGAAATAAAAAATATCCTTCTGTTGAACTCACGTGATAGGGTTACATATGATGAGTGACCCCCCCCGAGAATGGGAGAATCCAGAAACTATGGTGCTAGCACATGAGATTGCTCAAAAGTTTGATAAAGTTCAGTTTGACCCCGCTTCAAAGAAGACGATTGTCCCTCCGCCGCATCCCCCTCAATTCCTGCAACAACAACCTGGGGGGTCTAACTCAGGGGCATACCCCCACCCCTCATCAGGGATGTATCCACCGCCTCCACCTCAGATGTATGGTCCTCCCTTAGATGATTACCCTCAACAAGGTGGATATCCTCATCCTCCGCCTCGAAGATTTCCCCAGCCTCACCCACGAGCCCCCCTCCTCTCTACTCCCATGGCCCCTCCAACTAAAGAGGCCCCCCCTGCAACAGAACCTGGAGTCAATGACCTAGCCAAGGCCCTAAATGACCTTCGACTTGAGATGGTGGGCATTAGAAATCAAGCCAACCGCCCTCCAAGAGATCGTGCTAATGTTGTATGCTACGAGTGCCACCAGAAGGGTCATTATCGCACAGAATGCCCCAATATTCCAAGGGTGAATCTTCTAAGTGAGTCGGGCATTGAGGATTCTGATGTAGAGATCCTTGACCTCGGGAAAAGAAGTCGTGCCACCTCGGACCCCTCTCCAAACCGTGGACCGGGCTGCTTCAGGAAGAAGGTGTCCTTCTCAGAGCCCTCAGATGCTGAGATGGCAGACCCACAACAGAGAAGACTAAAAGATCTCGCAGGAGTAAGTGGTCACCCTCGGATTTTCCCATCGGCTCAGGGCAAGAGGACTATTCGGTCGTTCAAGACCTTGCTCATCGGTCTTTGAGCATCACACTCCCTCAACTAATAGCATTAAGCCCTAAGGTGAGACGTGAGCTGCAGCAAGGTCTCTCAACAAGGAAGAGCAAGAAAAAGGGAAAGGTACGAGAGGTATCTTCTATCTCTGAAGAAATTGATTGGCATCCGCATACAGTAGATGTCATCATAGATAATTGCCGTGTCAAAAATGTGTGTGTTTATGGGGGAGCTACATGTAATATCATGGTGCCCCGAATCATGAAGAAATTGAATTTGAAATGTACAAGGCGTTCCTCCACTCGAATCAAGGTAGAAGATGGTCGACGACTCTCCAACATGGGAGTCATTGAGGATTTGCCCATCACTGTCAATGGGTTGACCACCACTGTCAATTTCTATGTAGTGGACATTGAAGATACAGGCCGAAGTTACCCGGCCATACTCGAGAGACCAAGGTTGAGAAAAAGTGATGCAGTCAGCTATTGGAAGACAGGACACATGTCTTTTGGTGCTTCGAAGGAGAAGATCCCAGTGTAACCTGGTGCCATGGAACTGGAAGAAGAAGAGGAGCATGACAGTGATACTATCTCATCTTTAGTGTCTAAGTCCATGGAAGAATCAGACGGGGGGGAGGAATTCTCAGAGGAGGAAGTTTACATGATGGGGGTGTCTCCGACCCTGCCACCTACAGAAAAGATAACAGCTAGTCCTCAACAGCTCGAATTTATGCTTTCTCCAGACCTCACTCTAGGTGAGAAAGATGAGTTTCTTGAAATGTTCAAAGATTTCCCTGACCTCTTTGCAACTAGCTACCACCACCTTTGCCATGTGACTGCCATAGAGCACAAGATAGAGCTGAAGCCTGATGCAAAGCCTGTGGCTCATAAGTATCGGAGATTAGGGCCCCTGCAGACCGATGCTTTGCGCTCAGAGTTGCAGAAGCTTGTAGAGGCTGGGTTTATTGTTCCGGTTCACAATACTGAATGGGTTTCACCAGTGGTAGTCATCCCAAAGAAAAACAACAAGTGGCGGGTCTGCATCGACGACTATAAGAAACTCAATGCTGCCACCAAGAGGGATCATCATCCCCTGCCCTTTCAAGACCTC
The DNA here is from genome assembly GCF_047967505.1 of Dipteris shenzhenensis. Classification (NCBI taxonomy): domain Eukaryota; kingdom Viridiplantae; phylum Streptophyta; class Polypodiopsida; order Gleicheniales; family Dipteridaceae; genus Dipteris; species Dipteris shenzhenensis. Next base: position 23,268,643 of record NC_141615.1, read on the forward strand.
ATTCTTGAGAAGGTAAGTGGTCATGAGATGTATACTTTCTGTGATGGTTGCTCTGGGTTTTATCAAATCAGAATTGCCGAGGAAGATGTGCTTGAAACCACATTTGCCACACCCTGGGGGACATTTGCATTCAAAGTAATGCCATTTGGCCTCACCAATGCTCCTGCCACCTTTCAAAGATTTATGCAGATGGTGTTTGCTCCTTATTTGGGGGATTTCTTGGAGGTGTTTTTAGATGATTTCTGTATATTCTCATCACGTAAGGAGCACATCATGAAGGTTAGATTGGCCTTCCAAAGGGTCAATGATGCAAATGGCAGTCTCAACCCTGAGAAATGCACCATTGGAGCCACTCAAGGGAGGTTATTGGGACATGTTGTCTCATCCGAGGGCATCAAGCCTGACCCCGAGAAGGTAGAAGCCATCCTCAAGCTCTCCCCACCTACAACCAAACGTCAGGTACGCTCATTTGTCAATCTAGCAGGATACTATCGCCGCTTCATTGATCAATATGCTGCTTTGACACGCCCCATGACTATGCTATTAAAAGATGGGGTTGATTTCTCTTGGGATGAGGATTGTGATCATGGGTTTGCACAAATCAAGAATGCTCTGGCTTCAGAACCTGTTCTATGCAATACAGACTAGTCAAAGACCTTCTATATCCTGGGTTTGGTGAGCACACTCTGGAAGGTATTCTTCTCCAGCAAGGGGAGGGTCGGTTCATGTACCCCGTTCGATTTGCTTCTCGACAATTGCTCGACACTGAGCGATGCTATTCAGAGGCTGACAAGCATGCATTGTCTTTGGTGTTTTGCATTGAGAAATTTAAGCATTATGTGGCTAGAAAGTCCTTCTTTATACTCACTGGCACTGGTCTTGCAAAGCAGGTTCTTCAATCACCAAATCCCATGGGCCGGTTGGCCAAATGGTTGGCAGTTCTACAAGAATATGATTTTTCTTTCAAAATTGTAAAAGGGGGTTGTTCCAACTTGAAGAATGCTTTGATTGATTTAGAGGAGTGCCTTGATGTAACCCTGGTAGTAGCCATAAAAGTTGGGAATCCTTGGTATGGTGGTATCAACAAGTTTTTGACCGCTTTCTCCTTTCCTTCAGAAAGTACGAGCTATGAGAGAAAGAAGATCCGCAGAGATAGTAGGCGCTATACCCTCCTTGATGGGGTGTTGTACCGTTAAGGCATGGATGGGGTACTCAGACGGGCCATTGATGCAGATGTACCTAAGGTATTGAAGCATTATCATGATGGATTTTGTGGAGGCCACTATGCCAGTGACTATACAGCTAAGAAGATTTTACATGCTGGATACTATTGGCCGACCTTGTTCAAGGATGTCACTTTGTATTGCAAAACCTTTGAACCATGTCAATTCTTCGGTAGGAAGGATTTGCGTCCCGGGCAACATCACCCAGTGATGTCCATCCATCCGTTTCAGAAGTGGGGAATAGATTTTGTCGGGCCCTTGCCCATGACTGCCCGCAAAAAGAAGTATCTTTTGGTAGCCACTTAGTATGTCACTAAGTGGGCTGAAGCTATCGCTCTCTCTGCTGCAAATGGCAAGGCAGTTTCAAATTTCATATTTGCACGTATCTGCACAAGGTTTGGGACACCCATGGAGATAGTCTCTGACCATGGGAGTCCATTCTTAAATGAAGCAGTGGAGTTACTCATGGATCGCATGGGCATTGATCATCACACTTCTAGCATCTATTATCCAGCATCCATGGGTCAAACAGAGCGGACCAATGGCCTCCTTTGTAAAACCATGGGAAAAATGGCCGCAGGGAATAGGAGCCAATGGGATCAGAAGGTCCGTGTGGGCTTACAACATCACTCATAAAACATCTACAGGTCACACTCCTTTTGAGTTGGTGTATGGCACTGAGGCAGTTTTACCACTAGAGATAGAGATTCCGGCCTTGAGATTGGCACAAGAACAGAGGATGATAGAAGATGAACATGTAGAGGCCAGATTGGTACAACTTGAGAAGTTAGATGAGACCTGACGCCTTGCACTACACCAAACAGAGATCCAAAAGAATCGACAAAAGGCACGATTGGATGCTAAGATTCGCAAGGGATGGGAAAGACACTTTGCTGAGGGGGATGTTGTGCTATGCTTTGATAACAGATTGGACCACCAAATGGATAAGAGTTTCTGCCACTGTGGGCTGGTCCATACAAAGTCATCAAAGAACGTAGCAATGGGTCTGTACAAGTTCAGGAGCTGCATGAACCATATGGCAAGAAGGTGATCAACAAGCGTTACCTCAAGCCTTTCTTTGTGCGTGATGGTCCCAGGCATGGAAATGCTATGCATTCCCTGCCTGGGGGGAGGGAACTATTATGGATAAAATTGTCTAAGGAAAAAGGCATTAATATGTATGTGTGTTTGTATATGTGGCAATAGTATAATAAAATATGGTGTGCATAGGGCCCAGGGTTGAGGTGGTAGGGCATGACCATGTGCCACCCTTCCATGTAAGAGGACCCATAAGGTGTGTTGTACATAATCCATGATAGTAATATTATAAAATGCAAGGTGGCATGGCTCCTCCATGTGCCACCCCTCCACCTAGGCTGCATTAAGTGAGATATGGCTCAAAGTCCATGGGAGAAGCAATATAAAATAGGTGGAGATAGATATTATATTGAGTTATTCCCTCCATATGGGATAGGCCCATGTGGGGGAGGTATAGAAGGACTAAGAGAGCTAGTTAAATAATGGGGAAAGTAGGATGAGGTGGCAAGATTCCTTGTGCCAACCCTCCACTTGTCCTCCTAGAGGTTTGAACATATTATAAAATTGGAAAGAGACCAAGGGAGTATCATAGACTTGAGATATGGGGCTTGATTTATGTGGAAAATTGAGGCAAAGGGTTGTCGCACACAATTGAGAGTGCGTAACCACCTAGCCCACATGGGAGACTTTTCCACACACACCATGCATGTGGGAGGATACATTAATGTGGAGAGACCCCCTCTTTTGGCTATAAAAGGAAGGGGCTATTCCTTGATGAGACACGCTCATTCTTGTAAAGCCACCTAGCTAGTATTTTGATATTTCCCTCTCATCCCTTCTTTCAAATAAAGTATGGTTCACTTCCCTTGACGTCTACATCTCAATATTCCTCCTCCTATCATGTACATGCTTCTCTTCCCCCTCTCCCTTTCCCCTTGTGTCATAGTCTCCCTTTTCCTTCCCTCCACTTCTAATTCCTTTTTCTCCCCTATGACATCCCTTCGCCCTCTTGATCTCCTTTTCTCTATGGCCTTTGAGCGTTGCCATACTTAGCCTCTAGCCTCTGGTCTCAAAAACTTTTCTGGCTAAAACCACTCACACTCTCCACCCTTTAGGCCGTGCATAGAGAAAAAGAACTTAAGGACGATGTGGTGAGGATGAAGTGCTAGGCCATCAAGGAAGCCAGAATTCATAATGCTAAGCTTTGGACAGCGTAGGAAAATGACCTTGCTTAAGGCAATGATTGAATTGATGCAACTAACGGATGAGATAATAGTAGAGCCAACCAGGTTGCTTGTTTAACTGTAGGTTTCATGCATGCGCATCAGAGCACTTGTGGACCTAGGAGCGAGAGCCACAACTTCCTCTCCTAGTATGGGAAAAGCTACAAGTACCCCTAACCCTCACTGTCACTTCAATAAGAGCTATAAACGGCTAGCTTCTACAAACTTTGGGTTACGTAAATCTAATTCTAATGGTTGTTTGCTAAGCTGTGAATATACGCTTTTATGTTCTCCCTATAGAAGCAACCGAAGAACAGATTATACTAGGAAGAACATGGTGCTATACCGTCAACTGTCAAATCGACTGGCGTGCTCGAATTGCTTTGCTCACCAATGGTGGCCAAACAGCGGTAGTTCTGCTATGTGGACCAAGCCCCCCCTCATCAGTTCCAACCTCGCCAATCCACGATAATGAAGCTACATAGCAAGGCCGACTGAAAGCCCCAGCCTCCACTAGCACCCCACTTAAGGTCCCAACTCAAAAAGAGAAGAAAGGTCACCACAGTGGTAAACCAATGCCATTGCCCGCTCAACCGATGCCACCATCCTCCACCTAAGAAATCCAAGAGCTACAAGTACAAGATGCTATCCTATGTGGCCAACGTGACTTCATCTGGAACCGATGCCTAGAGAATGTTAAAGCAACAACAATAGCTCGCATTGCCCCAAGAAAGCTTCCTCTGAACCCATCCAGTACCAGAAAAAAGCCACACCACTCCCCTGCACCCCCCCCTCATCCATCGCCACACACCAACAGTTCGATCAACACCATCTTCTTGGGTGGCTAAGGCTAGAAAGTCACTTGGGTCTAGAAGTCAACAGTACAAACCTTGAAGGAATCAAAGGCAGCACCACAAGAACAAGAACCTGCCGATGAACAAGATGAAGTAGACCAGCCTCAAGGTACCAAATATGCACTAGTGCCACGGGTGGTTTGACTTAACAGAAGTATCACCACAACCAGCTGAGGAACTCTGCAGGAACCAAATTCCCCTCCCAGAAGAGTTACACAAGAACCTCCCTCCGGGGGCGAACACTCTTCGAAGAAGGCCAAATAACCAAAATCAAAATTAGAATCAGAATCAAAGTCAAAATCAAAGAAATAAAGGAGTTTCAAATCAGAAAACGCACCTTGGAAAAGTGATCCAGAGTTTATTGAATGGGCAAGAAGATTGGGATTATGTTTCCGATGTGGAGAGCAAGGCCATCGAACATTAGAGTGCCCGAATAAAGCAAAATTTAATTTTATGAAAGGACCAATGATGGGAGCAAAGACGAATCAGATGAATCCAAGCATCGACAAAGCGGGGGACAAAGGTACGTGCTTGGAACCTATGAGATGTATGGTATCTTCCACAACTCATATTCATGCGTCTGTGATTAAAGTGATGGGGAAAATTGGGAATCAAAACATAAGTTTTCTTATTGATTCCGGTAGCACTCATTGTTTTATATCCCCGAAATTCCTCAAGACTCTAAACGTAGAAATTAGGGATCAAGTCAAAAGACCAGTCCAACCTGCTAATTAAAAATTACATTATACTCAAGGGCTTCTAGAAAATCTTTCCTTTAGTTTAGCACAGAGGAAGAGTAAGGGAGACTTTTATGTTATTGAGATGGGGAAGTGTGATGCTATTATTGGAATGGATTGGTTAAATGTAAACAAAGCAGTTATTGATTGTGGAGAAAGGACCGTTAGTTTTCTGAATGAAGATGGCAAAGATAAAATTATTCAAGGAGAAGAAAGAGATAGTAAATCTTCTCTCATATCAACCATGAAATTGCTGCGAGGAGTAAGACAGGGCTGTGACACATTCCTCGTCTTTGCTAATAAGTTAAAGGAGGGAAGTGAAGATGAGACAGTACCACACTATGTTACAAAACTCCTTGAAGAATATTCCGATGTGTTTCTTGATGATTTACCTGGGATGCCATCGCCTAGACATCTTGACCATGCTATAGAGTTAGAACCAGGCACAAGTCCTTATTATCGAGCTCCCTATAGATTTAATGTGGATGAACTAAAGGAGTTAAAGCTTCAACTGGATGACCTGTTAAAGAAAGGGTTTATAAAGCCTAGTGCTTCTCCTTGGGGTGCTCCAGTCTTATTTCAAAAGAAAAACGATGGAACTTATAGGCTTTGCATTGACTATAGAGGATTGAATCGGCATACTATAAAGAATAAGTACCCTCTACCTCACATTGATGAATTATTGAATCACACAGTGTTCTCTAAAATTGCTGGTTACCATTAGATTCGTATTAAGGAGGAGGAAATTCCTAAAACTGCTTTTAAAACTCGCTATGGCTATTATGAATTTACTGTGCTTGCTTTTGGCTTGACCAATGCACCCGCTACCTTCATGTGTCTAATGAATGATGTATTCCGTGAGTATTTAGATGACTTCATTCTGGTTTTCTTGGATGACATTTTTGTATATTCCAAGAATGGAGAACAACATGAACAACATCTAAGGAAAACACTTGAAAAGTTACAGGATCATAAACTTTATGGGAAAAAGAGAGTGGCTCAAAATTGTATTCTCAAGATACCCGAGATGGGTAAACCTTTTGTAGTGACATGTGATGCTAGTGGTACCCAACTTGGATGTGTACTTTCTCAGGATGGTCGTGTAATGGAATATGAGTCTCGAAAATGAAGGAAGCATGAAGAGAACTATCCAACACATGATCTCAAATTGGCTGCCGTTGTTCATGCATTGAAACATTAGAGACACTTTCTACTTGGTGTAAAATTCGAACTTCGAACGGATCATGAAAGTTTGAAGTACCTCTTCACTCAACCATTATTGAATAATAGGCAAAGAGGATGGATGAATCTTCTTTCCGAGTATGACTTTGAGATTAAGTACATTGAGGGAAAGGGGAATAGGGTGGCTGATGCTTTAAGTAGAAGACCTTTCGTGAATGCCATCACACTTATTCGTTCTGTTCTTGTAGAAAACATTAGAAATGAACTTGAACATGAGGTTTTTTATGTACCTATTCTTCAAAAGATTGCTCAAACACCTTGTGAAAAGATTGAAGGAAAGTTTCATTTGGTGAATGTTAATTTATATTGCCATGGTAGACTTTGTGTACCATGTGATTCACCTTTGAGATGGAAAATCTTGTATGATTGTCATGATGCTCCATTTTTGGGACATGTTGGATATAACAAAACATATAGCAAGGTTCAAAAATCATTTTATTGGCCTGCACTAAAGCGTGATGTTCGTCGTTATGTCCAAGAATGCTTACAATGTCAACAAGTGAAGGTGGAACAACATAAGATGCCTGGTAAGATGCAACCTTTGGATATACCTTTCAGGAAGTGGGAATCAATATCCATGGATTTTATTACTAAACTACCTACAGGTCGAGGGGTATATGATACCATTTTTGTCGTCATTGATTGTCTTACTAAAATGGCACATTTCTTTCCTATGAAAAAGACTGATGGTGCTCTTGAGGTAGCTAAGTTGTTTGTGAAAGAAATTTTCCGATTGCATGGGATGCCTAAAAGTATTGTGTCAGAGAGGGATTCCAAATTCACTTCTAATTTTTGGAAGGCCACATTCAAAGCAATTAGGACGGAACTTAAGATGAGTACAACTTTTCATCCACAAATACATGGAGAAACTGAAAGGGTTAATCACGTACTTGAGGATATGCTTTGAATGTATGTTAATGAAAGCAAAAATATTGGACTGAATTCCTATCCTTAGCCGAGTTTGCTTATAATAGTTCATGGCATAGCTCCATTCAAATGACTCCATTTGAAGCTATGTATGGTCAGAATTGCCACACTCCTGTGAATTTTGCGGATGCTCAAAATAGAGTCAAAGTGTCTAGACAAATGCTTGAGAGGATGGATGAGGAAGTGAAACTGATTCGGAAGAGCATTCAAAGAGCACAAGACATGCAAAAGCATTACTATGATAAGAAGCGGTCTTTCCTTGAATTTCAGATTGGGGAGATGGTATTTCTGAAAGTAATACCTAAACGCAATTATCTAATCCTTGGGAAGGATAGAAAACTTTCACCTCATTTTGCAGGAGCTTTTAATATCTTAAAGAGGGTGGGAACGCTTGCATATCAACTTGAACTGTCTGAGAAAATAAAAGTGCATCCTGTTTTCCATGTCTGTCTATTGAAATCTTATGTTGCCAACCCAACTCATATTTTGCAGGACAAGTCTAGGATCATGGAGGATGGGACTTTGAAAGTCGAACCTGAATATATATTGGATAAGAACACGAAGCGGCTTAGGAATAGAACAATAGAAGAATTCTTGGTTAAGTGGGATGCTTATCCTGTAGAAGATGCTGCATGGGTAGACTTAGATGCCTTACTTACTGAGTTTCCTTCATTTAAACTATGAGGACAAAGTTCCTGAAGAGGGAATGACTGACGCTCCTATTTTGTATATGAAATATTTTGGAATACATATCACAGATAGTGTTCAAAAAGGATGGTTTTGATGTTTTGAAGGTTTTGGGAAAGTTTGGTGTTGGTTGAAAAATTTGGTTGTCCATTATGGTGTCGGCTGGATTTTGCGGCTTGATTTTGAGTTGGTTAGAGAAATAATTTGAAGAAACTCTGTATGAGAAAGTTTTAGATCTTGTTGAGTAAAAAAACTTTGTCCTAGTGAAAAATTTGTGGTTCACTCGTTTGCATGCTTGTATGGAGGTCAGAAGTTGCTAACAAAGTGGTTTTGAGCTAAGTGCATCTAGATTTCTGTGTCAAGAGTTGCAGGCATTAGACGAAGGTCGAGATGGAAGAATTAGCCATGAAAGGTCAAATGCAAAGGGAAAGAAGAGGATCCGATGTTCGAGATGAGCTATTGAGCTTGTCCATTGGATGTACAAGGATGTACAAGGCAGGCATGGTAATGCTCCGAATAGGGCCGTTTTCATGCCTTTAAAAAAAAAAAAAGAAGAGACATCGAAATTCCGTACGTGTTTGCTATTATAAGCGCACGCTAAAAGAAGGTGAAAAGCACATGTACGCTTTTCGAGAAAAGCTGTTATGGTCGATTTTGGAGGTATTTGGCAGCTTATTTTGCAGTCGTGAAAGGCTATAAAAGAAGAGGAGATCGTGAGAAGGGAACACACAATCCAAGGCACGCATATCGAGGATGCACGAAAGAGAAGAGAAGGCACGTATGTCAAGGCTGCATGAAAGAGAAGAGAAGGCACACATATCGAGGCGTTGCGAAAGTGACAATAGCACATGCGAATCGAGGCAGTGCAAAGAAGAAGATCAGATCAAGATATTTTGAGAGTGAGTGGGAGTGAGAGAAGACCTCTCGTGGCCATGGCCGCCAAGGGAGGGAGGGAGGGAGGAAGGCTGAGAGAGATTAAGAGAGAGAATTCAGAGAGAGAGAGAGAGAGAGACATAGAGAGGGAAAGAATGACAAATCCTAGCGGCCAAGAGGATAGAGGTAGGGAGGTAGAGAGGCTAAGAGAGAGAGAGAGAGAGGGAGAGAGAGAGAAAACGAGAGAGAGAGAGAGAGAGGAGAGAGAGAGAGAAATAATTACAAATCCTAGGGAGAGAGAGAGAGAGAGATAAAGAGAGAGAATGAAAAATCTTAGCCGCCATGAGAGGGAGAGAAAGAGAGACTTGAGATAAATTAAGAGAGAGAATGAGTGGGATGAGGACAGAGAGGGAAACACATAAGAGTTGTCAGAGAGAGAGAGAGAGAGAGATTAAGAGAGAGAATGAGCTGTCTTGACTATGGCTACAGAGAGATTTAGGAGTCGAGAGAGAGAGAGAGAAAGTAAAGAGACTTTTATATATTTACATGTTTTATATTATACTTTTAAAAAATTATAAAAGAGTGAATTTACGGTTTGTTCTCAAGGTGAGATAATATTTATATATATATTCATCTTTTAAATTGAAAAATGTTAACTTTTCTTTAGATACTTGTTCTTCATTTCTCTCACATGCAAGTTTAGCCTCTAAATCAAAACCCCTTCTTTTGCATATTTAAGCCTCTTAAACCCCAGGACATTAAAATGAACACAGAAAAAGAAATTATTTATTGCTTTTCTTCGCTTTGACGGTTGGTTTAGCATAGTTTAGCATAGATTAGATTGCCTTATAGGAGAGACAATTCTCAAAGTTGCCAATCGAAGCCATGCTCAAATTTTTCTAACTAGTTCCTAGTCATTGTCAGTCCCTTCGCTCACATGTGGTTTAACACTCATAACATGCTATTAAATAAGACCTTTTACCATTTACCAAGAATTTTATCAGTGGGCAGATTGCATGAACAGATATCAGTGGACAGATTACATATATCAGTGGACAGATTACATATATCAGTGGACAGATTACGTGTCATGGGACATATTGGAGCTTGATGATTATTGGTTATTTTTATTGCATTTGTATAAATATTTAAGCTCATTTATTGTCATAAAAAACCTTGTAAAGCCTTCTATGCTATTTTTTACATTTATTGTCATATGAAGCACCTTGTAATATACTCGACCATCCCGACCATTCACTATTTAAAGAGTATCAGTGGGCTGCATAAGTGGATATCATGTGGGCTGCATAAGTGGACAGTTTTTAGTGGGTAGATTGCATCAGTTGGGTATCAGTGCACAGATATCAATGGATGGACAGATTACATGTCATCACGAAGATTAAAGCTTTATGACTAGAGGGCAAATCAATGGATGGACAGATTACGTCTTCACGAAGATTGAAGCTTTATCACTAGATGACATTTTATATTATTGTAAAGCTTTATTGGCTAATTTTTTTACATTTGTACAAATATTTAAGCCTTGTAAAGCCTTCTAGGCTATTTCCCACATTTATTGCCATATGAATCCTTGTAAAGCCTTTTGGGCTATTTCCCACATTTATTGTATCAAGCGTTGTATATTGTACTTTACTTGTATGTATCTAAATTCTTCATTATCTTTTCTTGTAGGATTATGGAGCAATCAACTAATGTGGTGGCTATCCTAAATGACTCTGAGATCAGAGAATGGGTTTCTGATGTCACTTTGAATTTGAAAGGAAAGGAATATAGCCCCAATGGTTTTAATAGGTGGACTCGATATCACATGGGCAAAAGAGCTTGGTTTCTTCATCAAAAGGAAAAGAGACTCTTTCTACTTATGTCAAAAAGGGAGTTCAATGGTGTTGAAGATCCATGGGATGCTACTTTCTTCAAAAAAGATATGACTTCAAGCCTTGTAGTAGGCATAATGATAGAGCCAAAAGAGACTTTTATGGATATTTTTACAAAGAGTTCAGATCCTGAAGTTGGCGGTCTTCATTTCGTTGTGTCAAGGAGAGACTCAAAGAGCTTTATGATGCCTCCTCCTCAACCATCAAAGTTTCCAGACCTGCAAAGTGCATTGGAGGCTCTTTCATATACTTGGGAGCAATTTCCTAGTGTGGTGGAAAAAAGGATGCATGCAAAGATAATGTTTGAGTACTTTCAGGATGCACAATATGCTCCTCATATTCAAGGATCTTCACATGAAGGAGATCAAAAAGCTTAGACTTCGATGCAGGGACAAGAAGAACATGCACACTGTCACAAACGTGTAGAACATGAGCGCAAACTTTTAGAGCAAGAAATGGTGGATGTAACTAAGGATGATGAAACACAAGCCTTGAGTGCATAGGAATTAAAAAAATTTGAAGAAGATCAAGGTCGATCCACTGCAGTTATGCTAGAAGCTCTTGCTAGCAAAACACGACGTGAAATGCAAAAGGGTAGTACTGCAAGAGCCACGATTCCAAGCAGTAAAAAAAGGCATCGTCCCACTGTAGAGAGAGATAATGTGGATGAAAAACGGTTAAAAGAAGAGAAAGATGAAGAAGACTCAGAATCCAAGGCTGAAGATGATCAGGATGAACTCACATTAATCAAAAATCTTAATCTGCATCTTAATGAAGCAGTTACAGATGATGATGTGGGATATATCTGGGGTCAAAGGACGTGGTTTGTGAATGCCAAAGATGTGGAAGCTGTAGCTATCTTTACTAATAGCCGAAGCCTTGATATATCCTATGCACTGCAAATATACGAGGCTTTGAGAGATGGTAAGAAACCTGTGGCAAGCAATGTGGTCTTGCGCCCAATAATGTTTTGTCCAATCAAAAATAGTTTTCTATATCAAATAACATTTACAGGGCCTACACATTTTGAGGAAACCTTCAGTGGATTCTTTAAAGACACTCTTAAAAATATTCCACATGAACAAGGTGAGAATATGCTAAAGGAAGCAAAGAAGGAATTCCTCCTTCATTGCAGATTCCAGCCCATTGATGGTCAACATTGGGCTTATGCTTGTAATCAAATCGCAAAGGAAGCAAAGGAGGTCAAAAGACTCACTTCAGAACAATTTGCAAAGATAAGTTCATTCCATTATTATCCTGCAACAATCTGTATATTCAAGCATGAGATCAAGTATTTGATTGAGTCCGAAAGACTTAATCATTATGTCCATGGAAAGCGTAAGATATCCTCAACATCAGAGGTCTTACAGAAGGCAAGGGTTATATGGACAACATTTGGTTCTCCAAATCCTGATTTGAAGTGAAAGGTCACAAAAGCAGACACTGACACACTCACGAACTTCTATACTTCTTTGAGTGCAGTTGTGCCTAGGGGAACTCAAGAGCGAGAAGAAAGTATGACAAGCCTCAAGGTGGTGAGGGACAGATATGCCGACTACACTTCTATCATATTTCGTCCTGGTGAAGTGTTCAATGAGATGCTTGAAACGTGCATTGCTTGTGAGCATGGACAGTTGACCTATGAAGCTCCTTTGTTTATCTCCGGAAAGTCAAAGGTAATGGATAAGAAGGAGTTGACGACAAAGATGTGGAGGCCTATAAAGTACTTACCTGACAAGTATGCATCCATGGCAGCACAAAAATTTTTAAAGAAAGAATGGTTTTTTGGAAAAAAAGACAAAGACCACTGCATGGAAGAATGCATCAATGTACAGGTGAGGCGTGATGCAGTGCATAGTGCCATTAAGTATTTGTTGTCAGAGAAACAAATTCCACTTACTCATTGTAACATTGACTATAATGTGGTGAAGCATATAGCTTCTTTGTCAACACCCAAGGTAAAGCTATGGGCAAACAGGTGGATTAAAAAGGATGAAGATGGGTCAGAAATAGTACCTCTTATATGAGAAAAGAAATCCCACAACAGGTGGTTGCATATGTGGAAAGATTAATCAGCGAGATAAGGATGCCGATAGATATGCACCAAAGCTTTCAATTCAATGTAGAGGTTATGGCAAAGTCTGGAAAGCTTGTGAACTTCAGGGGAGTCTCAGAAGATGACTTCTTCAAGAATGAGTCAGCATGGGATAAGCCACAACTATTCTTTATCAATGAAGTTTCTAGCGATGATATCCATAACTTCATTGATAGAATAGTATATACCACCATTAGCAAAGTGGCAATATGCAACATTGTCATTTTTGTTGATAAAAAAGACAAAGAAGCCATGCAGGTTACTCTAGAGCGAGCATATTCATCAGATTTGAAGATCTATAGTGGTGTTTATGCAGCAAAGAGAGGCAAGAGAGAATGTGGCATAGCGATTCAATCTCTTGAATCATTATTTTTGTGTATGCGGAATCCCAACCCTGATCACTCCTTACAAAAGAACATAAGAGGGAATTCAAATAATTTGAGATTGATGCTAGAAGAGCAAGATATTCCCAGGTCCATACATTATCAAAAAAACAACTATGGAAGTCCTGCAAAAAGTGGGAGTCTCTTGCTTACCATGATGGAGAATTTGCTACTGGCAGGTTGGGAGGTCACCTTGTGCAGGATGGGATATTTATTTGAGGATCTCCTCAGAAAAGGCAACTCCACAAATATTATTAAAAATAAGCATTTCATGGCTTATTTTCAGCTTCAAGCAGATCTAACCACAGGCTATGAAAAAGAGATAGACCACAAGGACACTGATGACATGGATGATTACCTTGAAGATCATAATGTCCCAGTTGATGATGCTGAAAAGATGGACTTACATGACTCGTTCAGAGAGAGGTTGGTGGATGAAGACAAACATGATGATGCCTTCTTTGATAATTATGGCTCGCAGGGTTATGAAAAAAGGCCACTACGACAATACTTAGCGGTATGAACTCTCTATTTCTCAACTAAATATAATTTTTTAAATAAGATTTAAATTTAAAGATAATGAATCTAATCTCTCATATTTGCTTACAGGCAATAGAGGGAGAAGAAATGGATGAAGTCAATATGGAGACACTCCCTTCTACTTCAACAATGCAACCACCTCTAAATTTGATTGAAGAATCCCATGAGCACAAGAGCTTTAAAGACACCATGAAAAAGCAGAATGATCCCAAACATAGAATACAAGCTATGACAGAGACCCATTCTACAAATTTAGCTGCATTGGATAAAATGGAGAGCTCATTTAAAGTTAGGATCGTTTTGAAACAAGAACCTCAGTATTTGAGCTTTGGTAGAGAGGAGGTTTCAATCCTCTCCAATCCTTTAAAAGAGGTTAATGACAATGTTATCTTGGCCATTCTCAGGTAATGTTTGTTTATTTGTTGCTACTTCAATGAGCTAATATTTGTTTATTTATTTACAGTGTAGTTATAGTAGTGTAGTTATATATTAGTTTCCTAGTGCAGAATGCAAATCAATTCTATGAGCTAACATTTTTTTATTTCTTGGTGCAGTGTAGTTATTTCTCAGCTTCCTAGTGTAGTGCAGCATCGTGTCTACATGCTCGATGCTCTCCTCTCTTCTATTCTTAGCTCTCCTCAAAAGACTATAGAAGATGTTTGTACCAGCCCTTTGAATTTAGATGGGGTGCGAGTCATCTTTATGCCTTATCATGAGGCGTAAGTATCAACTCTAACCTTATTTTTACTATTTCTTTGGCAAGTTTGTGTAAAACAATAATCATTTTTATTCTGGTCGTGTAGCTCACATTGGAGTTTGATCGTCTGGGACCTTGAACTCAACCGATTGTGGTTTGTGAATTCAATGGAAGGCTATCATGCCAACTCCCCAAGGTAATTATTCTCTTAATATTTTTGATACTTTCTTATTTTTTATCTTATGATCATGACATATTAATATATTTAATATGTCATGATGGACAGTGCTGCATATCGGCTAGTATCTACTGTCAGAACAACCACGGAGCAATAAGACCAAGTAGAATTCAAAAGACGTCTGCCAGTGGAGCAAAAAGATGGGCACAGCTGTGGGTGGAGAGTTTCCTACAACTGCATGTTGTTTCTTAGAGAGATTTTTGATTTGGAGTTACAAGTCAAAATGGAATCATATACAGAAGCCAATCTGCTAGCATTTCGGGCTGAGAGTATTTAGTGTCTAATTGCTACCATTGGGAAACAACCTGAAAATATGACTACATTGCAGCATGTATAAAACCTTATCTTTATACTTGTATGCTTGTTCAAGCCTTTAATTGGGATGTGTAAATCTCATAACTTTTTTATAATTTCCCTAAGAGGAGAAGAGACTGAGTCTAATGAAAGCATGCTATCTTTATACTTCTATGATTATTTAAACCTTTATTTTTATTTGGGATGTGTAAATCTCATAAATTTTTAAATTTTTCCTCCAAGAGGAGGAGAGACTCACTCTAATGAAAGCATGTATGAAACCTTACTTTTTAAATTTTTGCTCCAAGTGGAGGAGAGACTCACTCTAATGAAAGCATGTATGAAACCTTATTTGCTTGTTTAAGCCTTTATTTGGGATGTGTACATCGCATAACTTTTTTATATTTTTATAGTAGAAGGAGGATGTAGAAGACATAGCAAGTGAAGAAGAATACGATGTAGACTACTCTCTCAATAAGATGAGTCATGAAAATATGAATCTATTGGAGCAGATTGGAAGTTCATTCACCGCTATGTTGTTAATTCGACAACAACCTCATTTTTTTGAATTTGGTGAAGAAGAGATTTCAATCCTCTTGAATCCTAAGAAAGAGTTAATGTCAAAGCCATTACAACCATCCTCAGGTTTGATGCAGCCTTTTCCTTGGCTTTATACTTTGCTTATTTTGATTAAACCCAAGAAGCTAATACTTTTTTTTTAAATATAGTAATGTTATAGCAAATTTTCTGCAAAATATACAAAGTTTTTCATATATGCTCGATCCTCGTATTTCGGAAGTGCTTAGCAACAAAGAAGAAACCATAGAGGATGTTTGCAAGTGGTTGAAGCACGTTCCTATGAATGATGCACGAGTTATTTTTACAGCATATTATGAGAAGTAAGCATCAAACCCTACTTGTTTTTTCTATTGCATTGCTAGAATTGTCTCAAACATAGTAATTATTCTTTATTGATAATGCAGTTCACATTGGAGTCTAGTAGTCGTGGACATCTTTGCGAAGAAGTGCTTCTTTGCCAACTCAATGACATCCGTCCATGGCACTGTGTTAGAGTAAGTATAGACTACACTTGTTGTCACTTCTTGACATGTAGATTGATATGCAATGCACATATTTACTGTTGTTATATGTTTTGATGTGCAGATCAGCTCGAAAGTTAGTAGGTGCTATCGACACAGTAATGTGGCAATGTGACTTGGCACAACAAATAGAGTATATAACATGTCAGGTATCACATCAAGAGAATAGCCACATCTATAATTGTAGATGGAGGGTGGGCTACATTGCTTTTTGGTACTTGATCAAATTTTTGAGATACAAAATGACACCACACTGTCAACATATACGGATTTGCATCTCTATGCATTTATAAGATGTACCATTCGAGAAATCATTAAGGGCGACATTATGGACCCTCCCACAAGGCAAATAGATAATGGCTCAGAGGAGTGCAAAATGAATGCCGTCAAAGAGTCAAAGGGGATAGAAGACCTCAACTCTACAAACATGGCTTTATTGGAAGAATTGGGAAGCTCTTTTAATGTTAGCGTTATGATTAAAGAAATGGCAAGGTAAAGGACTTTCACTCCTAGCTCACTCCTAGCAGCTCGAGTAAGAATAACAAATCATTTCATTTCATCATATATGCTTTTTGTGTCGTCCATTCTACTATTTTGGCTCTAAACACAATAGTCTAAAAGATCATGAGGGCCAATGGCATGCACTGAGTTGGGATCTAATCATGGCACATAAGAATTTAGGAGGGCTCATCCTGGAAGCACTCAAAGACAAAGTAGCAAAATGGATGCTGAAACTAGGCTGCCACCAAACTTGGGTAGTGCTAGAACGACACTTGAGGATTAAGGCATTTGAATCTACATATTATGCAGGCTAATCGAGACGTGGAAAGGAATGGTTTAAGGGGTTGAATGGACTGTAAGAAGAACCCTGTAAGGGAATTATGTGTCGCTTACACTAAACATTGGGCTGAACAAATATGCTTAGGCTAAAAGTCTATCCCCCTGTAATTGCAAACTGGCCAAGAAATTGAATCTCAAAGGCCTTCAAAAATGGAGTGACCTTTGGAACTAATTCGAAAACAATATATAGTTGGGCTCCCATCAATGAAGGTTCACTGATTTGACCACTAAGGAGGAAACCAGCTAGACTTAAAGACACCTATTGAAGACATATACAAAGTATGGTTGATTTTGCAACTTGTTAGACATGTCAAAAAATTTGCAGAAGATCAAAAATTGCCTCACTGTCAGCATTCTCTAAAATTACATTTGAGGCCATAAATCATAATACGTATGATTATCTAGCACCAACCCAATCTAAAAATATGTGTTATGGTTATCCTTCGACTCTAGAACTTATTTTTAAAAACTCATTCTAATTAAGAATTATGGCCATTTCATCTAAAACCTGAGAAAACAACTTGAAATTTCGGTGTTAGATTGACCTTAAAACTTTAGGTAAAACTCAAAGTAGTAGGTGCAAGTTCTAATCCATAATAATTCCATGTTTGTTTTCAACATATAAGATATTATTGCAAATAATCAAAACCCCAAAATAGCATTAAACTAGTGTTAGGCTAAAGTCCATCCCCTTGTACAAGTCGACTACAAACTGGCCAAGAAGCTGAATCTCAAAGGCCTTCAGAAATGGAGTGACCTTTGGGAGTGATTCGAAAACAACAGTTGGGCTCCCATCAATGAAGGTTCACTGATCTGACCACTAAGTAGGAAACCAGCTAGACTGAAAGACACCTTGGGCAACAAGCAAGACAATTTCACTATTAGTCAGTCGGGGTTTAAAGGCTAGTGTAGCGCTAATGCATCAACAAAAACTAAATGATTGTAATGTTCCAGGATGCAAAGATTGTACACAACATGCTAGCTAAAGGCAAACAATGCTCAAGAGTGTGGGGCGCCGAATGTATTTTACCATTGTGTCCTATCATTTTCACCGTTTCTGGGCTGCCCAGGAACTCAGCACATGTGGATCGGAGACAAGAAAAGAGTTGGCTCATCGAGACCGGCATCTGGGTATAGAGTTTAATTGGAAGGAAGCGTTGCTTCGAGAATAGGAAGGGACTCAATCATGAACCGCTATATATGGTGTTGTAGATTTGGGAAGGGAAAGAACTCTGCGGACAGTTTGTCGTATTGCTCACTCAGCAGATGTTAAGCATCGACAACTGCAAGCATAGCTTCTTTTAACATAGATAACTTTGTTAGGAACCTGTTTGCGTTTTTCTAGAACTTAGCCTACTCAAGATGTTTGGGAGGCCGCATGTATCTTTCTTTTGTTGGCCTGATAATTAATTTGAATGGTTCCTTTTCTTGCAAAAATAAAAAAAGAGCAATGCAAATAGTGACGAATAGAGGAGTACACAAGTGACGTGCAGCCGCTATTCCTTATTACATCGATGTAAGGACGATACAAAACTGTGTGTGTGGTATCGGTTGGTTTCATTCCGAGTCTTGATGCGCATCATTGTGCTCTGTTACGAGAAGCAGAAAGCACCTCAGGATTAAGCATCCGTCCATGTGATCGACTTGAAGCCAAACTGAGGATCGTGTTTTGATATTCCTAGCGCTTTCCACATTTGCGGGGATGCATCCACAGTGTCGAAAGCGCACGGTGGCTGAAAATCGTGTTCTTTGTCACAACCGTACACAGAGTCGCATTCGTCCACCACTGTAGCCTCTACACTTTTCCCGTTGGCAAAGATCCTGATCTTCTTGTCGCAGCGGCTCCCCTTGTTGAACCAACCAGTGGAGAGAGCCAGTACGAGCTCTGAATCGCTGTGAAAGCGGCCGTCACACGCCGATGCGCCACCACCATCGCCTCCTTTTGCAAAACTGTTTAGTGACAGAGTCGCAGCTGTGTGGGCGGAAACAAGCGGAGAGCAATGAAACTGCGGGTATTTGACGCCCGACTTGCAACAGTCTGAGAAGTGCGCGCGGTTGCAGGAGTGGCCTCTTCCTATAAGAACTGAGGTTGCCTTGCATGAGGATGTTCTCGGGTGCTGATGGGCGGACGTGCAAATATTGGTTCCTTCCGCAGGATCGTCAGCGCACCTCCCACCATGCATGCAAGCCAGCTGCCCGAGACAATCGCTGTTCGAATGGCAACTTTTGCCACAATCCGCCTTCTGGGAGAAGACAGAACGCATCAAAATGCAGCACAAGAGACACACGTACAGCATTCCGCGAGCCATCTCGGGGGTGCTGAGAAGGCCGATGATCACAACCTTCTCTGCAGTAAAACATCTAGATGATCAGTGATCACAGAAAGCAAAATTTTCGAGGCTATTACACGAACAAAAAACCCAGTGTTTGATCCGGAATTCGGTCTCATGCTTAGAAACCTTCTCTAGAGTAAAACATCTCACACAGAAAATTTTTCGAGGCTATTACACTTACAGAAAACCCATTGTTTGATCTGGAATTCTGTCTCTGCTTAGAAACCTTCTCTACAGTAGATGATCAACGCAGAAAGCAAAATTTTCGAGGTTATTACGCGAACAGAAAACCCAGTGTTTGATTTGGGGTTGGGACAAGAAATCTGTACGAGGTCGATAGTGTAGGCTATCTTTAGACTACAATGAATTCTTATATAGTCTACATCACGTGCAGGGGATGCAATCCTCAGTGCTCACCTTTCTTCCGACTCCGTGGCGCGTATGCCAAGAGCCTGAAAAGTAATACACCATCTGCTGTCACGTAACGTATTGTATATTGATAGCAGGAGAAGCTCCAAAATTGTGGACGTAAAAACCGAGACGAATATAATATGCATGCCTTATCTATTCTTTGGACGGATTCATAGAAGAAGCTAAAACGTGCAGACAATAAGGAGGTGTTGCATCGTCTAATTGGAACGAAGCCACAATACCGAGCTCGGTATTGACTACATCGTCCTCTCCATGATTATCTTGCTAGAGCTATCTAATAGTCGTCGACTTAGCTGTCCGTTGACATTAATGGTAACTAGTAATGCTACAAACTAGGGTGTGCATTCACGCTCTGTTTTTATTTGTCCTTCTCGATGGAGATTCTAAATTTTGTGTTGTGAATCTAAGTGCCTTACTTCATAGCTTCACATCTCATCTCATTACTTTTCCCGTCAAATTTGCTGCTTTTAGTTCATTTTTTCATGGAATCAGAGATTTAGATTACTTCAGAGAATTGCATCTTGTTGCATTAAGTTCCACATGGTGGGCTTACTCCCTACCAGGTCAAAGGATTGAGAGTCTACATACACTCGAGGTAGAGCATGTGGGATCGAGTCTAGTGATAGTCAGCAGATAGTGGAAGTACCTTATGGTAAGATCGAAGTACCACACTCTGGTGGGACTTTGTATCTATCTCTCTTTTGTTGTGTCCATAGTTTTGGACAGAGATATATTGTCTTGGTAGGTTCTTTATGTGGCTATATTATTGTTTATCGTCACGAGGGTAGGTTAGCCGCAAAGGGTGGCAGTTCAATCCTCCAAGCGGTTGGGTCTTCAACGGTATTTTCTCTAACCGATAGACGGTTCTTGTACGCATGCTATTACTAGCATTTCGACGTTGTCCTTTACACAATTGTTGTCAGAGCTCTTGCTCCAGAATACCAAGATCTTCCATGTTGTGTTCTCTATTCGCATTCTTTGTATTCTTTCTATTGATGTTGCATGTATTGTTTATCTCTGTTCCCCATAGCGTCTACGCATAGTTATGATGCTACACATTGGCGATCACGATGCACATTCTTACCATCACGAAAGGGATTTGTGATTTGGCGATTGATTATCTTTCGGCAAGGTGTTTTGGGCACGCTCATGTTGTCTGTTCCTTGCCGTCATTGCGGAGGCACTTCACATGGAGGTTTGCATGCAGTTGCACACACTCCGGCAGAGATTCAGAAGGAGATTGCTGCAGCGGTGAAGAGGCACATCTGTAGATTTCAATATGAACTCCACTGGATGCAATCTAATCCCCAACACCCTGCTTACGGTCGTGCAAGTACGGAAATCCTAGTGAAGAACCTCATCCGGGTGTCTTGGCAATGAATTCTGCGGTTGCTATCTTCCTAGTAAGCATGCATGCGCACATGCTCGCAAGGACCTCCTGAGCCCTTGACACCAATGATGCGGTTGTGGTGATGCATGGAGATGTCCTATTGCAAGGCTCTATGGGAGGAGTGGACCGGTGTCAAAGTATGACTTCTCATTCACTTTCACCACCACGGCTACGGTCAGGACAACGGGTGTGGGTCTCGTTGGATGGACGTTGGGTATTGAGTGCATCCTTGTCTCCAACAGCGGTTTTGGCTACTTCTCACAATCTCTTTGGTCAAGGATGGCAATCAAGAGGAGTAGCACCAAACGTTGGAGGCACTGTGATGGCGGGCCAAGTCAAGTATGCGAAGCTTGCGAGGAAAACATGGGATGACTTGGATGCTCATGTTTGATAGTTTGAGAAGGTGTATGAGGTTAACAATCCACCCCCCTTGGTACCACTCTGACAAGAGGCAGTTTTTGAGTCAACTTTAGTAGGCAAGGCTGCACGGTGGCTGGCAGAGTATGCAGTGGATCACTTCACCACATACGATCTCATCAGGAAGCAACCTTGAGATGGTTTCATCAGTAAAAATTGATTCCGCAAACTTTGGATAGATTGCGACACTTGGATCAGAGAGATTAGGATGTGGAGGATTATGCATCCAAATTCAACTTACTCTTGCAACATGTGCCACAAGCAAATCGGCCTGTTTAGGAGGTACTCAATGACTACTTCATTTTGGGGCTATTCCGAGATCTATGGACGGTGTTGGCCATAGTGGATCAGACACAGATGGTGCTCATTGTGGTCATAGCACAAGCAGTACAAGCAGGGGAGTGTCTGCATGGGAGGATAGCCAAGAACCACAAATCCTCAAAAAGTAAAACCAAGAAGAAACTGCAAAAATCTAAGTCGGATGATAGCAATGAAGATTCAGACATGGCTAGCTCTAACGAAAGCTTTGAAGGTACCCATTCAGAGGAATCCAACTCGAAAGCGGAGACGAAGACCTGGCGTGCCTCTAAAGGGAGCAAGGGAACTCTAATGGCTTTAAAAGAAGGATCAATACCTAAAGGTTTGAAAGGTATTTGGTGCACCCACTACCGCAATCCTGGTCATTCCGCAGTCGAGTGTGCTCTTAATGCAAATTGGTGTGCGATTTGCTTGACTAATACCCATAGCACAGTGGGATGCTACTATAATGGGTGTGGCCAGAGATCAACCAGCAGTAGCAAGATCTGGGTGTGTCTTTTGTGCAAGAAGAGCAACCATAGTAGTTGTTTCAATTGCAACATCGTTCCAACCACAACAGTCTTTCCAATGAGGCGGGGGTGACGGGAGACATGGACACGGACGTAGAGTTGGGGTCATGGTCAAAATCAACCAAAAACCTGCCTGTTCTACTTGGGCAAAGGCCATTGGTGGAATGAATGCCTGGATGCTCAGAAATGGGATCGGCAATGAGCAGAGTGGCAAAAGATGACATGGAAAATGCCCAGCACTTCTATGGTACACATTATTGATGATGATTTATTGATGTATCCAGAAATTAGCATAATCACCCATGCGGGTACCAAGCTAGAGGGATCGATTCCCAAGAAAGGTGACAAGCTACTGGATTGGCCACAACAGGAGTAACTACGATGACAAGTCCGCGAGTTGGTGATGGAGGAGCCACCATTGATGCAGCTAGAATAGTCCGCAAAGGTGCCCATCGGGGCACGGAAGGGGCAGCTCATGGAACCGGTTGTCGAAGTTGGAGGCACAAGCAAAGTTCAAACTTCACTTACTAGGTAATGGCTCGAAGCCAATTGAAGCGACTCCCTTGTTGGTGGCTAGCCAAGCCTAGAAGCTGGCAAATTCTTTGCAAAGGGAGCTGGGGTTGGAATGCATTCTTGAGGCACCAATCCAGATCTCATTGGGAAGATCACTCAACTTGGTTCCCGATTCCATCGGCAATTGTTGCACTCCCTTCACTCAGAGTTAGGGCCAAAAGAGGTAGATCTATGCCAAGCGGATTCCTCTCTAGTACTAGTAGTCCCCATGATAGACATGATAATTCTAGTGATATCTGCAAAAGCACAAGGTCAAACTTTTGCTCAGGTGCTGATAGATGAAGGTTCGAGGGTCAACATTGTCACATTGAAGCCCTACCAAGAAATGAGATGGATGTCCTGAGAACCGGTGCCATTCTTAGTCTGCATGGCTAATCAACACCAAGTTTGACCACTCGAAATCTTAAGGGCCATTGTTTTGGAGGTGGCAAGCATCTCATTTGTGGTCTCATTCGTGGTGCTCAACATTGAAGCCGCAACACCAGAGTATAGCATCCTCTTGGGCAGGCCCTAGTTGCGACAAGCAAAGGTCATGAAAAATTGGGAGAATAATGTCATTTTAGTGCGGAGAGGAAAGAAGAAAGTGTGGCGCCTTTGGTGGATGCAGTACGACCCATGTTGGCCGAGACAGTGAACATGGTAGACAAACTGGAGGATGATGAAGAGGAAGTCTTTCTCAAAGCAAATACGTAGTTAGTTCCGATATTCACCATCTATGTGGAGGGAATTATGGAAAGTTACCTACATCAAAATCTTATGGCAAGTTCAGCCAGCATAGTTCCAAAGGAGGTGACTTAGCCTCAGCAACAAGCAACAGTAGATATGGATCTCCAAGATCTCTTGTAGTAGGAGAGAGAGTTTGAGGAATGCATGAGTCGAGTCACATGAGTGCAAGAAGATGCTCTGGATACAGTATATCTAGAGGATGATGGGGCATCTAAACCAGTCAAAATTAGCACATTGTTGAACGACTGAATTTCCTAGTGAAGTGATAACCATATTGAGGGATTTTTCCGATGTGTTTGCATGGGATTATGCAGATATGAAAAGTCTGGATCCAAAATTCTACCAACATCAGGTGAATCTCAAGCCAGATGTGACTTCGACAAAGATACAATGCTATCGCATGAATCTGCATGTGGCCAAGCAAGTGTGGGAATAGCTGGAGCACTTGCTATGGGTGGGATTCATCACACCAATTGAGAACTTGGAGTGGATTTCCCCGATTGTCATTGTGCCGAAGAAGAATAAGAAATTGTGGATTTGTGTCAATTACCGCAAGCCGAATGCGGCCATGGTACCTAATCCATTCCCTTTGTCGTACATGGATTCTATGCTAGACGAAGTGGTGAGGCATGAGGTATACTCTTTCCTGGATGGGTATAGTGGGTACAATCAAATCAGGATGGATCCGGAAGACCAGCCCATCATAGTGTTCATCACATCATGGGGGGTCTATGTCTATACAGTCATGTGGTTTGGATTGGGGAATGCTCCCTCGACTTTTCAGTGCAAGCAATGCAGGAGATTTTAGGCTCTTCCTTGACAGATTTCATGTGGATTTTCTTGGATGATCTCAACAGGGATGTTTTTATTGAAGCTATGCTTATATGTTAATATAAAATCTTGGCGAAAGTTTTCAAGCTCATTTTTTTAGCTTCACAATATTAGGAGAATGTAGTACTTTTTTTTTTCTTTTGAATTTTGAAGGAAAAAATGTAAATCTTGGCAAAACTTAAATTTTTTTGCATAAAGTTTCAAATCGTGGCAAATGTTTCGAACGTTTATTTTTATTAGGGATACAAACTTTCAATGCCACTATAAAATTTTCACTTCTTGATGAAACTAAGTTGAAAAAATCATCCATGGATCTCAGTGTGTTCGGAACATTCACCGAGCACTTGGAGCATTTGCGGAAGTGCTTCCAACGATGGAGGGAGGTCTCCTTTAGCCTGAATCCTATGAAATGTGTGTTCGCAGTCCGTAACAGCCAACTCCTGGGGCATGTGATTTCAGCAGAAGGAATTGCAGTGGATCTAGACAAAGTGGTTGTGATTATGCAAAAGCAATTGCTCCTCGGGGGGGTCACTATGTATAAACCCTCTATATCACGTGCGTTCAAGGCCTATTTGTAAAATCCCTTATCTGTAAATTTTTCATTAATAAAATGTACCCCTTTTCTATACAAATCTGTAAATTTTTCCCAAAACTATTTTAAATAGTCCCTTATGTATATTTATTTCTGTAAATTTTGGAAATAAAAAATATCCTTCTGTTGAACTCACGTGATAGGATTACATATGATGAGTGAACCCCCCGAGAATTGCTCCAACAACACCTAAGGAGTGCTTGCACCTTTTGGGTCAAATTCAATGGCATGGCACATACATCTACGGTTCTTGGCTCATATGTTGATTCCCTTGAATGCATTTGCTCATGTGGAACTGAAGGCATTTGTGTGGACCACAAAGTGTGACCAAGCTTACCAGGAACTCAAGATCCAGATTTCCATAGCACCGGTGCTGATGTCTTTGGATTGGGAGAAGAATTTTCATGTATTTGTGGATGCCTCGAATAGAGCTATTGGTAGTGTCTTGATGCAAGAAGATGTAGACAAATGGTATCACCCAGTCTACTACACTGACGACTCTCAACTAGCAAAAAGAATTACTCTATCACGGAAAGAGAAGGACTGGGAATGATCTATTCAGTCAAAAAATTCTGGCATTATTTGTTGGGCTGACCTTTTGTATTCCATGTTGATCATTCGACATTGTTGTATTTGGTACAACAGCAAAGTCTTATGTGATGATTGGCACGATGGGTGTTGCTACTGCAAGAATATAATTTTGATGTTATTCATCAACCGGGATCACACTATGTGGTACCAGATTATTTATCTTGACAGGAGTTTGGGGAGCTGCCAACAGGAGTGGAAGATGAGTTTCTTGATGCGGAGCTGGTGGCTATTTTTCAAACAAATCCGATCGAGGTGGAGGCATAATGACAATAGTCTTCTGCGAGGTCCTATCACAGCTGCCATGCAACTACCGATCATCAAGGGGGGTATTGGCAATCTGGATTGCAATTCTTGGGCATTTGTTTGCATGTACCAATGGTTTGCTCATTCTTCCTCATTGCACTTGTAGTTCTCTTGAGCTCTTTCGACTTCCCACTGTACTCTACATTCAGTGCTCTTTGCTTCTTTCTATTTTGCATCGCTATGGGGATGGCACATGCATAGTTTCTTCCTTTCCTTCCGCTGGTCTATATTGATTCGCAATCTATTGATGCTCATTTGCAACTTCTATGCCTTTGGAGCTTCAACATCATTGATTGTTGGTAGAGGGTGAATATTCATCTGACAGCATTGGTGCTTTACCCCAGTAGCTGTCAATGGGGACTGTTGTGGAGTTTTTGGTGAGCATCGGGAGCTAATGGTTCAGTTGATCTATTAGAGACTATTTTTGCCAATGGATGGAGGATTGTTCATGTAGCCAACTTGTTCAGTGGAGGCGATGTTGGATGAATTTGAGACTCCTACCAAAGGAGAGTACAAGCTCAGTTCATGCAAGGATGCTCAAGTGTGGGACCTATATCACTGGATTCTGAAGCCTGTGTTTTTGCAGGCAAAAACTTATACAATCACTCCTCGATCTTGAGGGATGATCATGGTGGCTAAGCAACGAGTAGTGCCATGGGCCCATGTTCTAAAGGAGTGCATACATGTAGAGGCTCAAAGGGTGGCGACAGCTGTTGAGAAGAAGTAGGCATTGAACTCAAAGATTGGTCAAATTTTGGAGATCCTGTTGCCTTTACATCTTGAGTCTACGACACCTCAACAGAATATGGCCTTAGTTCTTACTCTTGAACCTGAAGGACCTTTGTAGGAGGAGGCTGAATGTTCAGCTACTAGTAGAGCACCCAAGAAGTAGAAACCTCAAGGGCCTCATATCACTCAGGGGGCAGTTTCTCCCCTTGCACCCCTGACTCCTTCTCATGCAGGTGGAACAGGGACTGTGTTTTGCAATGGGGTGGCATCAACTTAGATCAGCGTTATGCCTCCACTTCCGCCACTGGTCATGGCTGAGAGGTGACAATGTCAGTAGCCCCTGCAACCACTGAGATGGGTGTTTCTGAAGGTAGTCCGCTAGTGGGGGGATCACTCACTCAAAGATGGTTGGAGCAGCTTCAATGTACAGTAATGACCACTGCGAAACCTTCTACGATAGTGGTTACAGTCTCTTAGGTAGTGCGGGTGTCTCCAATAGAGGAATTGGCAGTGATCTCTAAGCCTGTGGTGGTGTCTTGGACATACTTGGCTAGATTTTCTTGTCACTCACAACCTATGAATGTGCAACTACAGTTCTATGTGCAGTTGCGCTCGCCTTCAATGCAATGTTGTATAGTTGATCTCTGCATCATTGAGTTGTCGACTGATGAAGTAGAAGGGGTAGTCTTTCTTATGTTCACCAGGTTGACAAAGCACACTCCCAATTGCTATGATTAGGTGCCACTTTAAAAGCTCAAAGGCTTGTCACACTCTTCAGTCCATAAGAACTCCACTAATAATTTGTAAAGTGGTCTAGCTATCATGGCATACTGCAATATGAATCTTCTATAATAGCCGGCATGTCCCATAAAGACTTGTACACCTTTGGAATTTGTAGGAGGAGGCAATTCCATGATGATTTTGATTTTGTTTATGTCAGTTGCAATCCCATGTTGAGAGACGATGTGTCCCAAAACAACTCTATGGGTGACCATGAACTGGCATTTTGTTGGATTTAGGGAGATGCCATACTCCCTGCATTTGATTAGTGCTTCTTCAAGACATTTGAAGTGGTCCTATTTGTTTGAATGGATGCACAAATCATCCAAGAACACTTGTAAAAACTTATTCAAAAATGACTTGAAAGCTGTGAACATGACTCACTGGAATGTGGCTAGGGCATTACAAAGGCCGAATGGCATGACTCTATATGCAAAAATACCCCATTCTGTAGCAAATGCTATTTTTGATTGGTCTTGAGGAACAATTTTCACTTGGTTATAGCCACTGAAGCCATCCAAGAAGCTATATATTTCGGATCTTGCCACCTTTTCCAACACTGTTTCTGTTAAGGGTAGGGGATAGTGATCCCTAATTGTGGCGACATTCACATTTTTCAAGTTTATGCATATTTTGAGCTTCTTGTTGCATTTAGGTACAATGACAATGGGTGAAACCCAATCAGTGTGCTCTCTCTCATAGATGAATCTGGCATCTAGTAGTTTTTCTAGCTCGTCATAAACCATGGTGCCATATTTAGGATTTGTGTGATAAGGTCCACATACCTTAGGGTGAACACCTTCCCTTATAGGTATCATGTGTAGTGCCACTTCTGGTGAAATTCCTTTCATCTCTTTGTATGATCATGTGAGGCAGTCACGGTATTCCATTAGGAGTCCTTTGAGTTTGGTTTCATCTTCTTGGCGAAGCTGTTTCCCAATGAAAACCAATTTTTCTTCCTCCCCTTCAAGGGCAAGGTTTATTGTGCATGTTTTTGCTGGTCCCTCATAAATTGGAGTTTCTCCAATGCTATCGGTTTCTTGAACTTCAGATTCTCTAAGTGGTCTTGGCATTGCTATTGGCGCACTGCCACTTGTATAATTCTTGAAGTATTCCAGCACTTCTCGAAGATCGGCCTTTGATGGGGTTGAACTAGCCTAACATGTCTCATGTGTACTAGGTGGCATAGTTGCATTTATTAATTTGTTAGGCTCTTCTTTTCTTTCTTTTTCTAGAGTCTCTTGATCGAGCTTCATCCGCACATGTGGCTTATATTTCTAAAACTTATTACGTTGGGAACTGTGGGGTAACTTTTCCATTGGTAAGGTGTTTCCAAGTAAGGGTTCATTGCATACTCCTTCTAGTCCCCCAGGGGACCATTCAAGAGGTAGTGGTTCGCATTTTGAGGGAGCTGATTTCACAAGGTACAATTTGACGATTTGATTGGACTCATTCAAATTCATTGAACTGCTCGGCCTTGGCTTTTCTACGATTTCCTCCTTCAGCTTTCTTGTGGGATCTTCTGCTATTATTCAACTTTGAAGGTTCAACTTTTGGGAGCTCGACTGCCATTAGGGCATGCAAAATGTCTAATTCATTATCAAAGATTTGACCTTCAAGTTTAGCATTTGCAGCCTCTGTTTCAAGGTCTCAAGGAAAATCTAAATCATCATTGGTATGGGTACCTTCTTCAGGTTCATTATCCCACTTGAGGTTAGCCATAAAGAATGGCATCTCTAGATAGATTGGTTCTTCATGTTGGAGTGGAGGATCTACTTATAGCACCTTAGCATTGATTTGTGAGAAGATGGGGTCTAATGAATGGCAGCTGTCGATGGTTGCCAATGTTCGTATCCAATTATTGGGATTGTTTTGTGAGTCACCTGCTATGGCATGCTGTTGCAAGGGAGTTGATTTGCTTGAGATTGTTGTTGAAGATGTGTCATCCAACACTCTAGGCATAATTGGTTTAATAGCTCCTATCCCCACATTCACCCTGACTATAGTGTCTTGATTCTGGATTGTTAGTCTATTAGTTCCCCAGTCATGGAGGACTGATGCTTCCCGTAACCAAGGACGTCCTAGTAAGATTTGATAGGATTTTTTGGGGAGACCCAAGATTATGAATTGAAGGGAAAAGCGGACTCTTGCGATCTTTGTGGACACGCCATTCACTATCCCCAAGGGTTTAGCCCGTGAATCATCGGCAAGGCATATGTTGAAATTAGCCTTTTGCATCAGTGGGAAACCCCATTTTTCATAGAGCTCCTTTGATAGGACATTTACACCGGGTCCACCATCCACTATGGCTTGGACTTCATTATATGCCTTGTGGATCAAAGGCACAGTAATGTTGCGTATGTCATCTCTTTGACCAATCCGCATAGGGATATCTTCAATGTCGTTCATAGGTGGAGGGGGATTTTTGGGTTCAATCCATCCTTTGAAACTCTCGTAGAGATTGGGACAATTCCGTAAAAGAATTCTGATGGGAATTGAAACAGGGCTACTCAGGATGCTAGAGAGTGCGGCTTCTTGTTGATGTGGCAGTACATTCTATTGTGGAGTCTGTTGTTGGAACAAAGGCTCGAGTATAGTATCAATACTTTGTGGGGCCAAGTCATGGATTGGGTCTTGAGCTTGTTTCTCAGCCTCAAATTGAGCTTGTTCATTTTGGACCCATTGTTGAAGTACCTGAAAAGCCTTCTCCACCTCTACATTCGGGTATGGAGCTTCTTTTATTTGAGGCTCGAGAGTTGTTGTGGATGAGCTCGGTTGCTCATTGATTGGCGGAGGTGGAGGCACTTGTGCTTTATTTTTAAGAAGCCTCTTTGGTTGGATTGGAATGTTAGGGTCCTTGGCGGCCTCTTTCTATTGGCATGTAATTACATTTATAGGTTGTGATTTTACACTTACTAGATCCAGACTTTGACGTTCCACCCCAATGATGCCAATGGGGACATTGGGATCTTATTTTTCATGGGACAATCCATGCATGCATGATGAGGGCGCTCTGCGATCCGGTGATTTTCTCCACAACCGTAGCACTTGATTGGTGCTCAATATGTGTTGGGATGTACTTGATTTGCATAAACTGGGATTAGACCCTTGACACCTTCTACATAGTACACTGGGTACTCTACTTCATACTCAAATGACGAGTCTACTTCCTCGGCTTGTAATTGATGTATTGGAACTGCCTGAGGAGCTGGGTTTGGTGCTCTTGGATATGGTCGTGGATTTGGATTCCTAAGGAGTTGTGGGACTTGTGTTTGAATGGGTACAAGATTTAGCCTTGGAGCTGGGGGCGCTTGTGCAAGTGGCGGCCTATATACTAGCATGGGTGCCGCTTGGTATTGTTGAGGTCGAGGTGGGTTGTTGCGCATGTTGAAGATGCAACTATTCTCATCATGGCTGCCGATGACATAGATATGGCACCACAACTGTGGCAGTGGATTTGCTTGTGCAGTGATCCTGGCTCTGAGGACCGAGCACTCATTTGCTATATGATTTGCCATGTAGTGTGGACACCATACATTTTCTCGTCGTGGATATGGTTGAGTTGGTGGCGGAGACAATTGAAGTTTTTGATCCATGGCTTGCATCATATCTGCTTTCAGCTTCAAGGTCATGGCCTCTAGGCGATCTTCATTTGATGTTTCGGTAGTGTCCTTTGATTTACCCTTTTTTGAGCACTTATCTTGTGTATTAGACCTGCCATCATCACTGCTAGTGTCTGAGTTGGTCATGCCATCCTCGATGTCAATGACTGCCGCATGAGCAGCATTGAACGTTTCATAGCTACTTATCTTTTTCATATCCTTTCGGATTTTCTTTTTGAGTCCTGCAATGAACCATGCCGTGAGGTACTTTGCATCTGGGCGTGGGTCACATTTGGTGATTAATCGTTTCATCTTACCCAGGTACGTGCGTACATCTTCTCTTCGGGCTTGTTCGATCTTGTTGAGTTGGAGAGTGGGATCATCTTGTAGCCTCTCCATTTGAAAGCGTCGTTTGAGTTCTGTTTGAAGTACGTCCCATGTGGCGTGTTCTTCCACGAGAAGGTCTAGGTACCATTCAGATGCTTCATCAATTAATGCCATGGGAAACCAAGACACCTTGGTTTCATGGGATTGATCTCCACCTGCTCGGCATGCAGCATCAAAATGCTGGAGGAAGCGGGCTGGATCTCCCCTACCATTATACTTGGGAAGTTCCAGTTTTCCCAAGGGGCATCGGCCTTGATTGTTGTTATTTCTTCGATTGAAGAAGTTTTCAGCCTTTGCATCAAGGTCAATATCCCCTTCATTATCATGACGGCGTCCAGCCATGTTGGGGCGTGGAAGAGTTAAAGGGAGAGGTTGAATCTCAGGGGGGAATTCGGGGTAGAGGATTGGCAGGGGTAGTTGTTGTAACGGAGTTATATGTGGATTTGGTGAGCATTGAAGTCGAAGGCATTGGCCAAAACATAGCTACATGAAGATTGGGTGAGATTTGCCAAGGGTGTCTTAGCCACAAGTGCGGGTGTGGATGTATTGTTGTTGGGAGGGTTAGAGTGGTGTTAGTGTCTGTAGGGTCTGTCGTGTTAATAATGTGCCTAAGATTGTCCTATGTGTGTAGGGAAATGTGCCAGTGCAGATGGATTGTTAATCGGAGGTCACAGCATGAAAATACAAGCGAATTTATGCAAAACGAGGCCCATACGGGGGCACAAATGAACGTGTGTTAGGGATGCCAAAATGGTGTGCAATGGGCTGGAAAAATACCCCGTAGTCTAGTGTTTTTGTGTGTGAAATCTAGGGTCAAACGGGGTCTAGTTTGGGTTCCAAACGGATGAGTTACGAGGGGGTAAAATAGGGGTAAAATTGACCTTTTTGTGGGGGGGGCCCTAAGGGTGGTGTGAATGGGCTTAAGGTCCAATTGAGGGGTTGGAACCAAGTTGATCTAGTTAGATTAACTATCTTATTTGTCTAGTTAGATGCCTAATCAATTAGGCTACAATAACCTAGTCAAGGTTAAACTGACCACATTTAGTTTACCTAACCTAGTTAGGTTAACTAACTAACAGTTATACTAAGGTGAAAACTAAGCTAATGTAAGTTAATAGTAACCTAACCTAGGTTAGACTAATGATCCTAGGGTTAAACTAACCTAAGGTTAGTTAACCTAACCTAAGGTTTTTTTTTTCTTTAAAAAAAAAACGAGGGGGGGTTCCTCGTGGCGGCACGAGGGGGGTGGGGGGGGTTTTGAATAGGGGGAAGGGGGTAGAGGGTGAGAGGGGAGGGGGCGAGGGGGGAGAGGAGAGGGGGGCAGGGCCACGGGCGGGGGGTGAGGGTGGGGGGTGAGAGGAGAGGGGTAAGGGCGGGGTGTGAGAGGAGAGGGGGGCGGTGGGGCAGGGCACTGCTATGGGTCACCGTCGGGCAACGGAGGGGCGACGGGTGGGGGTCACGGGCGGGGTGAGAGGAGAGGGGGGGAGGGGTGAGGGGAGGGGGGGCGGGGGGTGAGGGTGGGGGATAAGAGGAGAGGGGGGGCGGA